>NW_027670331.1:285000-290000 GCF_964188305.1 Podarcis bocagei
TTCAATAAAGACTTTTACTTAATGATCGCTGGCTAGCGTGATCCTCTGTGAGCTAGGATCTTCAAGCAGCTCTGACAGTAAGCTCCGTCTCCTCATTGTGGGCATCTACAGCCTCGAGGAGGGGAGAGAAACAGGTGCCTACTAGCGAGCTCACGAACGGCAGACGACATGACGGCTGAGCAGCAGATAGAGGACCTCAGAAAAGCAGTGGCACAACTGAACGCCGAGGTTCTCGCATCCAGGAAGAGAGAGGAGGAGGCAGCTGCCGCCTGCAGGGATCTCCAGGTCAGGTTAGACGTGCTGACAAAGCAGACACCCCGGCAGGAGGGAATTGGGTTGGCGAGACGGACAGGCGGGCTAGTCTCTCACTTCGATGGGAACCTGCAACAGTATCCCAACTTTAGAGCCGATGTACTGTGCGCACTGCAACTGCTGCATAAAGACTTTAGAGATGAACAAGAGAGAGTGGGGTTCATCATGTCCCATCTGCATGGGGATGCGAAAGCATGGCTACGCAATTTATGGAGAGATAAGGATCCGGCGCTCCAGAATGCGGATGCCTTTATTAAAGCGATGGATGGGTGCGTTTTATCAAGTATTGACGTGGATCTTGCACGGAAGGAGGTGCATGGGCTGAGACAAGGGAGGGCCAGCGTCAGGCAGTATCATGCCCGCTTTTTCGCCTTGGTCAGTGCCCTGGAATGGGACAGAGATTCGGCTCCGGTAAGAGACCTCTTTTGGGAGGGACTGCACAACTCGATTAAAGATGAGATCGCGAGGGGGGAGAGACCCCGAACCACCCAGGAGGTCGTTCAGAGGGCACTGGCAGTGGGGGTGAGGCTGGAAGGACGTCCGTGGAGCAGGGAAGAAGGGCGTGGAGGGCGCGAACCAGCCGGGGGCCCCTCCTTCCTTCCCAGAGAAGCAGCGCGGGCGCAATCCACGCCTCCGCCAGGAGGAGGAGCCGAACCTATGGAGGTTGGAGGTGCAAGGGCTCAGTCAGCAACCAGAGCCCTAGCACCGGCAGCAGTGAAAGCGAAGCCTCCTAGAGGGAACAGGAAGTGTTACGTCTGTGAGGAACCAGGGCATATGGCAAAAGAGTGTCCCCAGAGGCCCCACAAGCTCACTGCAGCCTCGGCAATGGTGACTGCAGCAACGCAGCAAGCAGGACCACAGCAGGGAAACGACGCAGTCTGGCTGGAGGAAGAGGCACTGGGGCCCAGCCAGACGTGTTAGTGACGCAGTCCCCAGAGATTTTACAGCCCGTGAACCCCCTCCCGCCCAAACCAGTAGTGAGGCTCACAGCATCTCTCCAGCTGCCCAATGGAATCACCATAGACGTGCCAATCACCATCGACTCAGGCAGCAATGCGGACTTTATAGGACAGGACTTTGTCGACAGGCACGCTGTGCAGTTGCTGCCGGCCACACTGCCCCTGCAGGTTGTCACGGTGGATGGCAGGGAGCTGCTCGGGGGGCAAGTGGTGAAGCAGACGCCACCAATGGTGATGCGACTTGGGAATCACAGAGAAATCATCAGCTTCAACGTCACTCAACTATCTGACACGCCCGTTGTATTGGGCATGAGTTGGCTGGACAAGCACAGCCCAACGATGGCTTGGTACCAGAGGCAGCTGACCTTCGGCTCTTCCTTTTGTGCTGAACACTGCATAGTGCCCAGGCAGGAAGGAGAGGAAGAGGAGTCACAGCTGCTGCTAGGCACGCTGCAAGCGATTCCCCACAAGTACGCTGAATTTTTGGAAGTTTTCTGCGAGAAGGAGGCAGACAGGCTACCCCCTCACAGACCATATGACTGCAAAATTGACCTGCTGCCGGGGGCGGCGCTGCCTAAAGGGAAACTGTATTCCATGTCAGAGGACGAACTGCAAGAACTCAAGGAGTTCATTGATCATAATTTGCAGCGCGGCTTCATCCGGGAATCCAAGGCAGTGGGGGGCAGTCCCGTATTCTTTGTTAAGAAGCGGGACACGCCCCAAAAGAGACTCGTAGTGGATTACAGGATTTTGAACAGTGTGACTAGGCCATCGGACTTCCCCATGCCCCGAATTGAAGACCTCCTCGCGAAGGTACGGAAGGGCAGAGTGTTCACCAAGTTGGACCTGCGGGGGGCGTACAACCTCATTCGCATGCGGGAGGGTGATGAGTGGAAGACAGCCATGTTCACGCCCCTGGGGACCTACGAATATAGAGTTATGCCTTTTGGATTGCAAAATGGCTCCCACGTTTTTCAAGCATTTATGCATCACGTGTTGGCGGGACTGCTCTACAAGACGTGCGTCTGTTTCTTAGATGACATCCTGATCTTTTCGGAGTCGCAGCAGGAGCATGACAAGCACGTCAAGGAAGTGCTGAGCAGGCTAAAGCAACATAGGCTCTACGCCAAGCTGGAGAAGTGCCAATTTGACGTGACGGAGGTGGATTTTCTGGGCTACAAGCTGTCTGACAAGGGGCTCGCCATGGACAGCGCCAAGGTTCGAGCGGTGTTGGATTGGAAGAGCCCGCGCAACCGGAAGGAGGTCCAACGGTTTGTCGGCTTTGCGAACTTCTATCGCAAGTTTATCAAGGGCTTCGCGATGCAGACGGCGGCCATCACTGACACGCTTAGCTCCAAGAAAAAGAAGTTCATTTGGACAGAGCAGGCGGAGCAGTCCTTTCAGGCACTCAAGCGTCTCTTCGCGTCGGAAGAGCAGCTGCTTCATGTCAACCCCAGCAAGCCGATGAGGGTGGAGACAGACGCTTCGGACAGAGCCGTGGGGGCGGTCCTGCTGCAGAAAGACCCGCAGGGGGTGTGGCGACCGGGAGCGTTTTACTCCAGGAAGCTCAGCAAGTCCGAGCAGAACTACACCATATGGGACAGGGAGTTGCTGGCAATTCATGCAGCGTTCAAGGCGTGGAGGCACTTTCTGATCGGCGCCAAGCACACGGTGCAGGTTTGCACGGACCACAAGAATCTAGAGCACTGGCGCACGGCACAGTTCCTGAACCAGAGGCAGATACGTTGGGCTGAGTTCTTTGCGAACTTCGACTTCCGAATAGAGTATGTCCCGGGGGACACCAACATCATGGCAGACGCTCTGTCCCGTAAGCCACAGTATCTGGAGGACGCAACACCAGCGGCCGCCATGCACATCTTCGCACCGACAGTGTGGGCGTGCGCCGCGGCGACCGTGGACCTAGAGGCGGTACGGCGAGCGTTGCAGGGGGACTCCTTCGCACAAGCAAAGATGGCAGAGGTGCAAAGGGGCAAGGCAGCGGCCGACGGTTTCCAGCTAAGAGATGGATTGCTCATCCGTAAAGGGGCCATCTACGTGCCGGGAGACGAACTTCGAGCCAAGGTGCTGCAGCAGCTGCACGACGCGCCCACGGCCGGGCACTTTGGCAAGGAGAAGACGGTGGAATTAGTAGCCAGGGATTTCTGGTGGCCTGGAATGAGAGGGGAGGTCGCAGACTACGTGGCGAGGTGTGACACCTGCCAGAGGGCCAAACCAGTGCACAAACCGCCGGCCGGACTGTTGGAGCCGCTGCAAACTCCGGTAGAACCTTGGGAAAGGGTGGCCCTGGACTTTGTCACGGATCTGCCCAGCTCAAGGGGCAAGACGGCAGTGCTGGTGGTGGTGGACCTGTTTTCCAAGATGGCGCATTTCATTCCGTGTGCTAAGGTGGCCACGGCGGAGCAAACCGCCAAACTGTTCATAGACCACGTGTTCAAGGTTCACGGTCTGCCACGGTCTATTCTGTCCGACCGCGGGCGGCAGTTCATCTCGAACTTCTGGCAGAAGCTGATGGGCTTCCTGAACGTCAAGATCAACCTGGCGTCGGCGAGACACCCGCAGACCAACGGGCAAGCGGAGCGGGTCAATGCCATCATGCAGCAGTACCTGAGATGTTATGCAAATCAACAGCCTGCGACGTGGGTGGATTACCTGCCGCTTGCAGAGTTCGCCTACAACAACACGAAGCACGTATCCACGGGGGTCACGCCGTTCTTCGCCAACAACGGGAGGCACCCCAGAACCTTCCCGGGACTGGAAAGAATGGGGGAGGGGGAGCCGCAGACAGCAGATGCGTTCGCGTCGGAGCTGCAGGAAGTCCACGATCAGCTGAGGCGCCACCTGGAGCTGGCCAAGCACGCATACAAGGTACAAGCAGACAAGCACAGAAGGGTTGGAGAAGAGCTCCACGTGGGAGACTGGGTTTGGTTAGCGGCCCACGCAGTGCCGGCCAGGTCGTTGGCCAAGAAGAAACTAGGGCATAAACAACTGGGGCCCTACCAAGTCGAAGAGCAGGTCAACCCGGTAGCTTTCAGACTGGCACTTCCGGAGGGTTCCAGAATGCATCCGGTATTCCACAGATCGGTGCTCACTCCCTACAAGGCACCGCACAGGTTCCAGGAACCCGGAACGGCGCCGAGTCCGGCCAGAGACAGAACAGGACACGCGGGAGCGGCACAGAAGGAACGCATCAACGAAGTCACGGAGATTTTGGACTCCAGATGGGGGGAAGAGGGGGTAGAATACTTTCTCGCCAAGGAGGGCACCCCGGCCAGTGCGAACAGCTGGGTGCCGGGATACGCCTTAGACGAACCTCTGCTCAAAGACGAGTTTCACGCCCTCTTCCCACATAGACCTATGCCAGCAGACTTTTTCGACGACTGGCTTTTCACACCCACGCTTTCGGCCAGCACGTTCCGGGGGTTCGACTCGGACGAGGAACCAACGCGAGACGTCCGTTCCCCGGAGGGGTCACCCTCGGGATCTGTCTCAGAACCCTCGTATTGGTGGGACGATAGGCCAGAGGAGCAGTTCCGCAGAAAGTGGCTGGACTGCTCAGGACGAGCAACGCCGCCAGGAGGAAGTGAGGGAGAGACGGACATGGACATTTTCGGGGACGACCCTGGTTTCGAGCACGGCGGCACAGAGATGGAAGCGGAGGTGACCGTCGTCGACGAGAGCAGGGAGGAAGTCCCGGAAGAGTTCAGATGG
>NW_027670331.1:292500-305000 GCF_964188305.1 Podarcis bocagei
AACCCTAACCCTAACCCTAACCCCAACACCAACACCAACCCTAACCCTAACCCTAACCCTAACCCTAACCCCAATCCTAACCCTAAACCTAAACCTAACCCTAACCCTAACCCCAAACCTAACCTTAACCCGAACCCTAACTGAAACGGTAACCCTAACCCTAACGCTAAACTTAACCTTAACCCTAACCCCAACGGAAACGCTAACCCTAACTGTCAGGGGTTCAGAGACAGAGGCACAGGTGAGGAAGGAGACGGAGAGCGACGAGGAAGAATCCCAGGACAGTGAGGAAGAGGATGACAATGACTTGAGATCTTCCATGAGTCTCTCAAGTGAATCTGAGGATTCTCAGGAGGGGGCGCCCCTAGTCAGGACAAGGGGGGTCACAGGGGGGACCTGCCAGGAGCAGGGAAGCAGCAGGGAAACCCCGAGCGGGAGTGGGAGATCGGGGCCGGCTTCCCAGCAGGAACGAAGGGAAGAGAGGGGGGTTCCCAGTGTGACACACGGAGCGGAGCAGGAAAGAGACAGGGGAAGGAGATCTGGGGAGAACGTCCTGGCGGAAGAGGCGGAGAGTAGTACAGGGAGTAGTGTAAGTGTCAAAAGGAAGGTCAGGGGTAGCGAGCGCGCGCCAAGTTCAAATGTGGAGGCGCGCGGAAATGGAGAAAGCCCGGAGGAGGAGCCCAGCCCCAAAGCACGAAGGAGGGGGGAACAGGCATCTCAGGAATCCGCTTCAGGAGAGAGCAGGAGGGAAGGAGCCCAGGGGGGCAGAAAGACCCTGCGGAAAAGGAAAGACAGGAAGAGGTGGTCTAGCACAAGCCTCTTAAGTTGGTGCAGGGGCGGGACCGATTCAGAGGGGACTTCAAATGTCTAACGTTAGAGACTCGGGGCTGCGCGCCTCGGTTGTGGAATCAATAATGAACTGCAATAAACATCCTTGTATATAAGAAGAGCTTGGCGTTGGTCTTTTGTGAGCTGAGACCTGAGGCAGCCTCTGACAGTAAGTCCCCTCCCAAAGATACGCAAAAAATTTTTTTTGCAAAGCTCACGAAGTTTGGCAGCCATGAGTATGGAGCAGCAGATAGCTGAGCTACACAACGCAGTCTCCCAGCTTACCACTGAGGTAGCGATCTCCCAGAAGAGGGGGGAAGAGGCGGAAAAGCGGTGCCAAGATCTGCAAGCCAGGTGGGATCATGCATGCCAGGTGGGGTTCCCGGGGGCCAAAGCTGCTGGAGTAGCACTGGGCAGAAGAGGAGGCAACTTGGTAGCCCACTTCGATGGGGACCTGAAGCAGTACCCCAGTTTTAGAGCAGACGTAGAATATGCGTTGCATTTGCTTTGCGACGACTTTAAAGATGAAGAGGAGAAAGTGGGTTTCATTGTGTCCCACTTGCATGGGGAAGCGAGGGCTTGGCTGCGCAATCTGTGGCGCGAGGATTGCCCTGCTCGAAGGGACTCTGATGAATTTATCAAATGCATGGACGCTTGCTTTCAGTCTAGCGTGGATGTGGATGTGGCACGCCAGCAGATCCATGGTTTAAGGCAAGGCAAGGCTTCCGTACGTCAGTACCATGCTCGCTTTTTCGCCTTGCTGAATGTGCTGCGATGGGAGAAAGATTCTCTGGCTGTCAGAGACTTATTTTGGGAGGGGCTCTCTGGCCCGGTGAAGGACGAGCTGGCTAGGGGGGGACAGACCTAAAACCCTGGCAGACGTGGTGCAGCGTGCGCTTGCCATTGGAGTGCGCCAGGAAGAACGCCCTTGGCGCAATGAGGGGGGTAGCCAGCTTCACGCACCGTCTAGAGTGCCTCCTTTGTTTCCCAGAGATCCAGGACGTCCGCGTCTCTCCCCTCAGCTGCAGCCAGGGGAGGAGCCTATGGAACTGGGGAGTGCAAAGGCTCAGTCAGCAGCCGGAGCCCCAGCGTCCGGAACAGTCAAGAAGAAGCCTCCTAGAGGGAACAGGAAGTGTTACGTCTGTGACAGTGCAACGCACATGGCGAAAGAGTGTCCCCAGAGGCTCCGGCAGCACACTGCAGCCTTGGCGACAGTAAATGCAGCAGCACAACATGAAGAGCTCTGTCAGGGAAACGACAATGCCTGGCTGGAATCAGCAATGTTGGGGCACAGCCAGGCAAGTCAATAGAGCAGTCCCCAGCGCCTTTGCAGCCTACAGACCCCCTGCCACCCAAACCTGTAGTGCAGCTCACTGCAACCCTCCAGCTACCTAATGGACGCACCCTGGAGGTCCCCATCACAATTGACAGTGGGAGCAACGCAGACTTCATGGGGGTGCAGTTCGTCAAGCAGCATCGCATAGAGCTTCTGCCAGCCACGCTGCCATTGAACGTCGTCACAGTGGATGGCAGGAAGCTGCTGGGGGGGCAAGTGGTACAACAGACGCCGCCCATGGTGATGCAAATTGGCAATCACCGAGAAGTCATCAGTTTCAACGTCACCCGCCTGTCAGACACGCCTATAGTGTTAGGCATGAGTTGGCTGGATAGGCACAGCCCGACCATGGCGTGGTACCAGCGGCAGCTCACCTTCGGCTCGTCCTATTGCGCGCAGCATTACATCCAGACCGGTCAGGAGGAGGAGGGCCAAGAGGAGGGGCAGCAGCTACGTCTCAGCATGGCGCAAGCAGTACCCCTCAAGTACAAGGGGTTTTTGGAGGTTTTCTGCGAGGAGGCTGACCAGTTGCCACCTCACCGGCCCTACGATTGCGCTATTGATCTCTTGCCAGGGACAACGCTGCCGCCTGTGAAGCTGTATTCCATGTCCGAGGAGGAGCTGCAGGAGCTCCGGGAATTCATAGATCACAATCTGCAGCGGGGATTCATCCAAGAATCGAAGGCTGTAGGGGGCAGTCCTGTGTTTTTTGTGAAGAAGAAAGACACGCCCCAAAAGAGGCTGATCGTAGACTTTAGATTCATAAACTCAAAGACAAAGCCCGCGGCCTTTCCCATGCCCAAGATCGACGACCTGCTCGCGACGGTGCGGAAAGGGAAGATCTTCACCAAGTTGGATCTCCGCGGAGCTTACAATCTCATACGCGTGCGAGAGGGTGATGAGTGGAAGACGGCCATGTTCACGCCGTTGGCCACCTACGAATACAGAGTTATGCCGTTTGGTCTCCAAAATGGCTCCCACTTTTTCCAAGCTTTTATGCATCATGTGCTAGCGGGACTCCTCTACAAGAAGTGCGTATGTTTCCTCGACGACATTCTGATCTCAGAATCGCCGGAGGCTCACGAGAGCGACGTGAAGGAGGTCCTGCAGAGGCTACGGGAGCACAGGCTCTACGCCAAGCTGGAGAAGTGCCAATTCGACGTGACGGAGGTGGATTTTCTGGGCTATAGGCTGTCCGACAGGGGACTAGCCATGGACAGCGCCAAAGTCCGCACGGTGTTGGACTGGAAGAGCCCGCGAAATCGGAAAGAGGTCCAGAGGTTCGTCGGCTTCGCCAACTTTTACCGCAAGTTCATCAGGGGTTTCGCCAAGGAGACGGCAGCTATCACGGACACTCTCAGCTCCAAGAAGAAGAAGTTCACCTGGACGGACCAAGCGCAGCAGTCCTTCAGGAGACTTAAGAGTCTCTTCGCATCCGAAGAACAGCTGCTACACGTGAATCCTGGCAGGCCCATGCGGGTGGAGACTGACGCATCTGACAGAGCGGTGGGGGCCGTCCTCTTACAGGAAGACCCGCAGGGAAACTGGAGGCCCTGTGCTTTCTACTCCAGAAAGCTCAGCAAGTCGGAGCAGAACTACACCATTTGGGACAGGGAGTTGCTGGCCATCCACGCAGCTTTCAAGGCGTGGAGGCACTTTCTCATCGGAGCCAAGCACACCGTGCAGGTCCGCACGGACCACAAGAACCTAGAGTATTGGCGCACGGTGAAGCTACAGAGCCAGAGGCACATACGCTGGGCGGAGTTCTTTGCGGATTTCGATTTCAGGATAGAGTACATCCCAGGCGACAACAATGTCATAGCAGATGCGCTCTCCAGGAAACCGCAGTATCTCGAGGCAGCGGCACCGGTGGCAGCCAAGCACATTTTTGCACCGCAGGCGTGGGCGTGCGCTTCAGCCGCCGTGGACCTGGAGGCGGTGCGTCGCGCGTTGCAGGCGGATCCGTTCGCACAGTCCAAGATGGAAGAGGTGCGGAGGGGCACAGCGAAGGACGACGAGTTCCAGATACGCGACGGCCTGCTGACCCGTAAAGGTGCTCTCTACGTTCCGGGAGACGATCTCCGCGCGAAGGTTCTGCAGCAGTTGCACGACGCACCCAGCGCTGGCCACTTCGGCAAGGAAAAGACAACGGAATTAGTGGCCAGAGACTTTTGGTGGCCCCAGATGCGAGGGGAGGTCGCGGAGTACGTCGCCAGGTGTGACACGTGCCAAAGGTCCAAGCCAGTGCACCAGAAGCCAGCGGGACTGCTGGAACCGCTGGAAACGCCACTGCAACCGTGGGAGAGGGTGGCGCTGGACTTTGTCACTGATCTGCCCAGTTCGCGAGGCAAGACAGCGGTGCTTGTGGTTGTAGACCTGTTCACCAAGATGGCGCATTTCATTCCTTGCGCGAAGGTGGCGACAGCGGAGCAGACAGCCAAACTGTTCATTGACCACGTGTTCAAGGTGCATGGGTTGCCACGGTCCATTCTGTCCGACAGGGGGCGCCAGTTTGTGTCCAGTTTCTGGCGGAAGCTCCTAGGGATCCTGCACGTCAAAATCAACCTGTCGTCGGCGAGACATCCGCAGACCAACGGCCAAGCAGAGAGGGTCAACGCGATCATGCAGCAGTACCTGAGATGTTACGCCAATCAGCGACCCGCGGCTTGGGTGGATTACCTGCCGATGGCTGAGTTTGCCTACAACAACACGAAGCATGCGTCTACGGGGGTGACGCCGTTCTTCGCTAACAATGGAAGGCATCCCAGAACCTTCCCGGGGCTCGTAACGACGGGGGAGGGGGAGCCACAGGAAGCCGACCATTTCGCAGCAGAATTGCAAGAGGTGCACGACGAGCTACGGAGACATTTAGAGCTAGCTAAACAAGCCTATAAGGTGCAGGCGGACAAACACAGGAGGGAGGGGGAAGACATCCAGGTGGGAGACTGGGTATGGTTAGCGGCCCAAGCGGTGCCGGCCAAGTCGTTAGCTAAAAAGAAGCTAGGACACAAGCAACTAGGGCCGTACCAAGTTGAGGCCAGGATCAATCCCGTAGCGTTTCGATTGGCCCTCCCCGAGGGTTCCAGAATGCACCCGGTCTTTCATAGGTCGATGCTCACCCCCTACAAGGCCCCACACAGATTTCAGGAGTCAGGGACGGCACCGGAACCAAGCAGGGAGTCGCCCAAGAGGGGGAGGTCACCTAAGGACGAACCAATCAACGAGGTCACAGAGATTCTGGACTCGAGATGGGGGGAAGAGGGAGTAGAATATTTTCTCGCCAGGGAGGGCGCCCCGGCCAGCACCAACAGTTGGGTGCCGGACTACGCTTTGGACGAACCCCTCCTCAAGGACGAGTTCCATGCCCTTTTCCCACACAGGCCCATGCCAGCACAGTTTTTCGACGATTGGCTTTTTACGCCCACACTTTCCGCCAGCACCTTCCGAGGGTTCTCCTCCGCAGAGGAGACGACGCCAGCATCGAGCCCTCCAAGGGGATCGTGTTCGGGGGTGGACACTGACCCTTCTTACTGGTGGGACGACCAACCAGAAGAGGACTGGCGCATGAGGTGGCGGGTGGGTCCTTGGCAAGCAGACCCCACCCAGGCAACAGGGGGAGGGGAGGACGTGAACATGTTGGGAGAGGACAATGGGTTCGAGTACACAAACAATGAACTGGAAGCAGAGGAGATCGACGTCGACGACCTGTGTCCGGCAGCGACCTCCGCAACGACGGAGCCCCCGGAACCTGCGCCCGAGCAGCGGGAGGGGGGAAGGGGGGCTTCGAGGGGGGGATGGATGTCAGGGGTTCAGAGACAGAGGCACAGGTGAGGGAGGAGACGGAGAGCGACGAGGAAGAATCCCAGGACAGTGAGGAAGATGATGACAATGACTTGAGATCTTCCATGAGTCTCTCAAGTGAATCTGAGGATTCTCAGGAGGGGGCGCCCCTAGTCAGGACAAGGGGGGTCACAGGGGGGACCTGCCAGGAGCAGGGAAGCAGCAGGGAAACCCCGAGCGGGAGTGGGAGATCGGGGCCGGCTTCCCAGCAGGAACGAAGGGAAGAGAGGGGGGTTCCCAGTGTGACACACGGAGCGGAGCAGGAAAGAGACAGGGGAAGGAGATCTGGGGAGAACGTCCTGGCGGAAGAGGCGGAGAGTAGTACAGGGAGTAGTGTAAGTGTCAAAAGGAAGGTCAGGGGTAGCGAGCGCGCGCCAAGTTCAAATGTGGAGGCGCGCGGAAATGGAGAAAGCCCGGAGGAGGAGCCCAGCCCCAAAGCACGAAGGAGGGGGGAACAGGCATCTCAGGAATCCGCTTCAGGAGAGAGCAGGAGGGAAGGAGCCCAGGGGGGCAGAAAGACCCTGCGGAAAAGGAAAGACAGGAAGAGGTGGTCTAGCACAAGCCTCTTAAGTTGGTGCAGGGGCGGGACCGATTCAGAGGGGACTTCAAATGTCTAACGTTAGAGACTCGGGGCTGCGCGCCTCGGTTGTGGAATCAATAATGAACTGCAATAAACATCCTTGTATATAAGAAGAGCTTGGCGTTGGTCTTTTGTGAGCTGAGACCTGAGGCAGCCTCTGACACTAACCCTAACCCTAACCCCAATCCTAACCCTAACCCCAATCCTAACCCTAACCCTAACCCTAACCCTAACCCTAACCCCAATCCTAACCCTAACCATAACCAAAAAGCTAACCCTAACCATAACCCTCACCCTAACCGATCCTTAACCCTAACCCTAACCCTAACCCTAACCCTAACCCTAACCCTAACCCTAACCCGAACCCTAACCCTAACCCTAACCCTAACCCTAACCGAAACGGTAACCCTAACACTAACCCTAAACGTAACCGAATCCGAATCCGAATCCTAACCCTAACCCTAACCCTAACCCTAACCATAAACTTGAACCCTAACCGATCCCTAACCCTAACCCTAACCCTAGCTCTAACCAAAACGGTAACCCTAACCCTAACCGTAACGGAAACGGTAACCCTAACCCTAACCCTGACCCTAACCCTAACCCTAACCCTAACCCGAATCCTAACCCTAACCCTAACCCTAACCCTAACCCTAACCCCAATACCAACAACAACCCTAACCCTAACCCTAACCCTAAGCCCAATCGTAACCCTAAACCTAAACCTAACTCTAACCGTAACCCCAAACCTAACCTTAACCCTAACCCTAACCGAAACGGTAACCCTAACCCTAAACCTAACCCTAACCCTAAACGTAACTGTCAGAGCTGCTTGAAGATCCTAGCTCACAGAGGATCACGCTAGCCAGCGATCATTAAGTAAAAGTCTTTATTGAATTACAGTTTCCAT
The DNA here is from genome assembly GCF_964188305.1 of Podarcis bocagei. Classification (NCBI taxonomy): domain Eukaryota; kingdom Metazoa; phylum Chordata; class Lepidosauria; order Squamata; family Lacertidae; genus Podarcis; species Podarcis bocagei. The sequence goes on from NW_027670331.1 coordinate 299,995, forward strand.
TCTCACGCTGCTGCGCGCAAACTCTACGTCTAGTAGCTAGATCGGCGAAGCTCCGTCTGAGTCTCCGCCCCGTGTGCACCAACTTAATATCCTAGCCTTGCTCCACCTTTTCCGCCTGACTGTCCTCCTCTGGGTCCCTCTACCCCCCGGGGCTTCTTCCTTCCGGGATTCTTCTGACGCTGACCCGGACCCTCCTGCCTCCTTGCGCCGGGCTTTAGGACCTGGTTCCCTTTCGGGGCTGCTTACTGCGCCGCCTTCCTCTGCATTTGAACTTGGCGCGCGCGCCCAACCTTCCACCTTCCTCTTAACCGTTTCTTCGCTCCCCGATGGAGGTGTGGCCACTCCTGACTCATGCCCTCCCTCCTGTGGTGAGCTGCCAGCGCTTCCCCCCTGGCTCCCTTCCTCTTCCCTGCTTCCTGGCGGTGACGCTGGTCCCGATTTCCAGCTGCTCCCCCCTGAGTCCCTTCTGGCTCTATCTTCCTGGGGTGCCCCCCTTGACTCCCCCCTTGCCCTGGCCACTGGTGCTCCTTTCTGTGAATCCTCTGATTCACTGGAAAGACTAGGAGATCTCGGGTCGTCGTCATCACTCATCTTTTCTTCTGCCTCCTCCCCTTCGCTCTCTGTTTCCTCCCTTGCCCGTGCCTCTGTTCCTAAACCCCTGACATCCATCCCCCCCTCGAAGCCCCCCATTCCCCCCTCCCCTCCTTCCGGTGCTGGAGCTGGGGGCTGCTGTTGCAAAGGGACGAACGTCGGATATCGGTCGCTTCCCGTGGCGGGCCTCCATCTGAAGTCTTCCGGTTCTTCCTCTCTGCTCTCGTCGACGACGGTCACCTCCGCTTCCATCTCTGTGCCGCCGTGCTCGAAACCAGGGTCGTCCCCGAAAATGTCCATGTCCGTCTCTCCCTCACTGCCTCCTGGCGGCGTTGCTCGTCCTGAGCATTCCAGCCACTTTCTGCGGAACTGCTCCTCTGGCCTATCGTCCCACCAATACGAGGGTTCTGAGGCGGATCCCGAGGGTGACCCCTCCGGGGAACGGACGTCTCGTGTCGGTTCCTCGTCCGAGTCGAACCCCCGGAACGTGCTGGCCGAAAGCGTGGGCGTGAAAAGCCAGTCGTCGAAAAAGTCTGCTGGCATAGGTCTATGTGGGAAGAGGGCATGAAACTCGTCTTTGAGCAGAGGTTCGTCTAAGGCGTAGCCCGGCACCCAGCTGTTCGCACTGGCCGGGGTGCCCTCCTTGGCGAGAAAGTATTCTACCCCCTCTTCCCCCCATCTGGAGTCCAAAATCTCCGTGACTTCGTTGATGCGCTCCTTCTGTGCCACTCCCGCGTGCCCTGTTCTGTCTCTGGCCGGACTCGGCGCCGTTCCGGGTTCCTGGAACCTGTGCGGTGCCTTGTAGGGAGTGAGCACCGATCTGTGGAATACCGGATGCATTCTGGAACCCTCCGGAAGTGCCAGTCTGAAAGCTACCGGGTTGACTTGCTCTTCGACTTGGTAGGGCCCCAGTTGCTTATGCCCTAGTTTCTTCTTGGCCAACGACCTGGCCGGCACTGCGTTGGCTGCTAACCAAACCCAGTCTCCCACGTGGAGCTCTTCTCCAACCCTTCTGTGCTTGTCTGCTTGTACCTTGTATGCGTGCTTGGCCAGCTCCAGGTGGCGCCTCAGCTGATCGTGGACTTCCTGCAGCTCCGACGCGAACGCATCTGCTGTCTGCGGCTCCCCCTCCCCCATTCTTTCCAGTCCCGGGAAGGTTCTGGGGTGCCTTCCGTTGTTGGCGAAGAACGGCGTGACCCCCGTGGACACGTGCTTCGTGTTGTTGTAGGCGAACTCGGCAAGCGGCAGGTAATCCACCCACGTCGCAGGCTGTTGATTTGCATAACATCTCAGGTACTGCTGCATGATGGCATTGACCCGCTCCGCTTGCCCGTTGGTCTGCGGGTGTCTCGCCGACGCCAGGTTGATCTTGACGTTCAGGAAGCCCATCAGCTTCTGCCAGAAATTCGAGATGAACTGCCGCCCCCGGTCGGACAGAATAGACCGTGGCAGACCGTGAACCTTGAACACGTGGTCTATGAACAGTTTGGCGGTTTGCTCCGCCGTGGCCACCTTAGCACACGGAATGAAATGCGCCATCTTGGAAAACAGGTCCACCACCACCAGCACTGCCGTCTTGCCCCTTGAGCTGGGCAGATCCGTGACAAAGTCCAGGGCCACCCTTTCCCAAGGTTCGACTGGAGTTTGCAGGGGTTCCAACAGTCCGGCCGGCGGTTTGTGCACTGGTTTGGCCCTCTGGCAGGTGTCACACCTCGCCACGTAGTCTGCGACCTCCCCTCTCATTCCAGGCCACCAGAAATCCCTGGCTACTAATTCCACCGTCTTCTCCTTGCCAAAGTGCCCGGCCGTGGGCGCGTCGTGCAGCTGCTGCAGCACCTTGGCTCGAAGTTCGTCTCCCGGCACGTAGATGGCCCCTTTACGGATGAGCAATCCATCTCTTAGCTGGAAACCGTCGGCCGCTGCCTTGCCCCTTTGCACCTCTGCCATCTTTGCTTGTGCGAAGGAGTCCCCCTGCAACGCTCGCCGCACCGCCTCTAGGTCCACGGTCGCCGCGGCGCACGCCCACACTGTCGGTGCGAAGATGTGCATGGCGGCCGCTGGTGTTGCGTCCTCCAGATACTGTGGCTTACGGGAGAGAGCGTCTGCCATGATGTTGGTGTCCCCCGGGACATACTCTATTCGGAAGTCGAAGTTCGCAAAGAACTCAGCCCAACGTATCTGCCTCTGGTTCAGGAACTGTGCCGTGCGCCAGTGCTCTAGATTCTTGTGGTCCGTGCAAACCTGCACCGTGTGCTTGGCGCCGATCAGAAAGTGCCTCCACGCCTTGAACGCTGCGTGAATGGCCAGCAACTCCCTGTCCCATATGGTGTAGTTCTGCTCGGACTTGCTGAGCTTCCTGGAGTAAAACGCTCCCGGTCGCCACACCCCCTGCGGGTCTTTCTGCAGCAGGACCGCCCCCACGGCTCTGTCCGAAGCGTCTGTCTCCACCCTCATCGGCTTGCTGGGGTTGACATGAAGCAGCTGCTCTTCCGACGCGAAGAGACGCTTGAGTGCCTGAAAGGACTGCTCCGCCTGCTCTGTCCAAATGAACTTCTTTTTCTTGGAGCTAAGCGTGTCAGTGATGGCCGCCGTCTGCATCGCGAAGCCCTTGATAAACTTGCGATAGAAGTTCGCAAAGCCGACAAACCGTTGGACCTCCTTCCGGTTGCGCGGGCTCTTCCAATCCAACACCGCTCGCACCTTGGCGCTGTCCATGGCGAGCCCCTTGTCAGACAGCTTGTAGCCCAGAAAATCCACCTCCGTCACGTCAAATTGGCACTTCTCCAGCTTGGCGTAGAGCCTATGTTGCTTTAGCCTGCTCAGCACTTCCTTGACGTGTTTGTCATGCTCCTGCTGCGACTCCGAAAAGATCAGGATGTCATCTAAGAAACAGACGCACGTCTTGTAGAGAAGTCCCGCCAACACGTGATGCATAAATGCTTGAAAAACGTGGGAGCCATTTTGCAATCCAAAAGGCATAACTCTATATTCGTAGGTCCCCAGTGGCGTGAACATGGCTGTCTTCCACTCATCACCCTCCCGCATGCGAATGAGGTTGTACGCCCCCCGCAGGTCCAACTTGGTGAACACTCTGCCCTTCCGTACCTTTGCGAGGAGGTCGTCAATTCGGGGCATGGGGAAGTCCGATGGCCTAGTCACACTGTTCAAAATCCTGTAATCCACTACGAGTCTCTTTTGGGGCGTGTCCCGCTTCTTAACAAAGAATACGGGACTGCCCCCCACTGCCTTGGACTCCCGGATGAAGCCGCGCTGCAAATTATGATCAATGAACTCCTTGAGTTCTTGCAGTTCGTCCTCTGACATGGAATACAGTCTCCCTTTAGGCAGCGCCGCCCCCGGCAGCAGGTCAATTTTGCAGTCATATGGTCTGTGAGGGGGTAGCCTGTCTGCCTCCTTCTCGCAGAAAACTTCCAAAAATTCAGCGTACTTGTGGGGAATCGCTTGCAGCGTGCCTAGCAGCAGCTGTGACTCCTCTTCCTCTCCTTCCTGCCTGGGCACGATGCAGTGTTCAGCACAAAAGGAAGAGCCGAAGGTCAGCTGCCTCTGGTACCAAGCCATCGTTGGGCTGTGCTTGTCCAGCCAACTCATGCCCAATACAACGGGCGTGTCAGATAGTTGCGTGACGTTGAAGCTGATGATTTCTCTGTGATTCCCAAGTCGCATCACCATTGGTGGCGTCTGCTTCACCACTTGCCCCCCGAGCAGCTCCCTGCCATCCACCGTGACAACCTGCAGGGGCAGTGTGGCCGGCAGCAACTGCACAGCGTGCCTGTCGACAAAGTCCTGCCCTATAAAGTCCGCATTGCTGCCTGAGTCAATGGTGATTGGCACGTCTATGGTGATTCCATTGGGCAGCTGGAGAGATGCTGTGAGCCTCACTACTGGTTTGGGCGGGAGGGGGTTCACGGGCTGTAAAATCTCTGGGGACTGCGTCACTAACACGTCTGGCTGGGCCCCAGTGCCTCTTCCTCCAGCCAGACTGCGTCGTTTCCCTGCTGTGGTCCTCCTTGCTGCGTTGCTGCAGTCACCATTGCTGAGGCTGCAGTGAGCTTGTGGGGCCTCTGGGGACACTCTTTTGCCATATGCCCTGGTTCCTCACAGACGTAACACTTCCTGTTCCCTCTAGGAGGCTTCGCTTTCACTGCTGCCGGTGCTAGGGCTCTGGTTGCTGACTGAGCCCTTGCACCTCCAACCTCCATAGGTTCGGCTCCTCCTCCTGGCGGAGGCGTGGATTGCGCCCGCGCTGCTTCTCTGGGAAGGAAGGAGGGGCCCCCGGCTGGTTCGCGCCCTCCACGCCCTTCGTCCTTGCTCCACGGACGTCCTTCCAGCCTCACCCCCACTGCCAGTGCCCTCTGAACGACCTCCTGGGTGGTTCGGGGTCTCTCCCCCCTCGC
>NW_027670331.1:310000-332500 GCF_964188305.1 Podarcis bocagei
CTTGGCGCGCGCGCCCAACCTTCCACTTTCTGTCTGACCGTTTCTTCGCTCCCCGATGGAGGTGTGGCCACTCCTGACTCGTGCCCTCCCCCCTGTTGTGAGCTGCCAGCGCTTGATCTCTGGCGCTCTTCCTCTTCCCTGCTCTCTGGCGGTGACGCTGGTCCCGATTTCCAACTGCTCTCCTCTGAGTCCCCTCTGGCTCTATCTTCCTGGGGTGTCCCCCTAGGCTCCCCCCTTGCCCTGGCCACTGGTGCTCCTTTCTGTGAATCTTCTGATTCACTGGAAAGACTCGGAGATCTCGGGTCGTCGTCATCACTCATCTTTTCTTCTGCCTCCTCCCCTTCGCTCTCTGTTTCCTCCCTTGCCCTTGCCTCTGCTCCTAAACCCCTGACATCCATCCCCCCCTCGAAGCCCCCCGTTCCCCCCTCCCCTCCTTCCGGTGCGGGAACTGGGTGCTGCTGTGTCAGAGGGACGAACGTCGGATACAGTTCGCTTCCCGTGGCGGGCCTCCATCTGAAGTCTCCCGGTTCTTCCTCCCTGCTCTCGTCGACGACGGTCACCTCCGCTTCCATCTCTGTGCCACCGTGCTCGAAACCAGGGTCGTCCCCGAAAACGTCCATGTCTGTCTCTCCCTCACTTCCTCCTGGCGGCGTTGCTCGTCCTGGACCTTCCTGCCACTTCCTGCGCCACTGCTCCTCTGGTCTATCGTCCCACCAATACGAGGGTTCTGAGGCAGATCCCGAGGGTGACCCCTCCGGGGAACGGGCGTCTCGTATCGGGTCCTCGTCCGAGTCGAACCCCCGGAACGTGCTGGCAGAAAGCGTGGGCGTGAAAAGCCAGTCGTCGAAAAAGTCTGCTGGCATTGGTCTATGTGGGAAGAGGGCATGAAACTCGTCTTTGAGCAGAGGTTCGTCCAAGGCGTAGCCCGGCACCCAGCTGTTCGCACTGGCCGGGGTGCCCTCCTTGGCGAGAAGGTATTCTACCCCTTCTTCCCCCCATCTGGAGTCCAAAATCTCCGTGACTTCGTTGATGCGTTCCTCCTGTGCCACTCCCGCGTGCCCGGTTCTTTCTCTGAGCGGACTCGGTGCTGTTCTGGGTTCCTGAAACCTGTGCGGTGCCTTGTAGGGAGTGAGCACCGATCTGTGGAACACCGGATGCATTCTGGAACCCTCCGGAAGCGCCAGCCTGAAAGCCACCGGGTTGACCTGCTCTTCGACTTGGTAGGGCCCCAGTTGCTTATGCCCTAGTTTCTTCTTGGCCAACGACCTGGCCGGCACTGCGTGGGCTGCTAACCAGACCCAGTCTCCCACACGGATCTCTTCGCCAACCCTTCTGTGTTTGTCCGCTTGCACCTTGTATGCGTGTTTGGCCAGCTCCAGGTGCCGCCGCAGCTGATCGTGGACCTCCTGCAACTCCGACGCGAACGCATCTGCTGTCTGCGGCTCCCCCTCCCCCTTCCTTTCCAGTCCCGGGAAGGTCCTGGGGTGCCTCCCGTTGTTGGCGAAGAACGGCGTGACCCCCGTGGACATGTGCTTCGTGTTGTTGTAGGCGAACTCGGCGAGCGGCAGGTAATCCACCCACGTCGCAGGCTGTTGATTCGCATAACATCTCAGGTACTGCTGCATGATGGCATTGACCCGCTCTGCCTGCCCGTTGGTCTGCGGGTGTCTCGCCGACGCCAGGTTGATCTTGACGTTCAGGAAGCCCATCAGCTTCTGCCAGAAATTCGAGATGAACTGCCGCCCCCGGTCAGACAGAATAGACCGTGGCAGACCGTGAACCTTGAACACGTGGTCTATGAACAGTTTGGCGGTTTGCTCCGCCGTGGCCACCTTGGCACACGGAATGAAATGTGCCATCTTGGAGAACAAGTCCACCACCACCAGCACGGCCGTCTTGCCCCTCGAGCTGGGCAGATCCGTGACAAAGTCCAGGGCCACTCTCTCCCATGGTTCGACCGGAGTTTGCAGTGGTTCCAACAGTCCGGCCGGCGGTCTGTGCACCGGTTTGGCCCTCTGGCAGGTGTCACACCTCGGCACGTAGTCCGCGACCTCCCCTCTCATTCCGGGCCACCAGAAGTCCCTGGCGACTAATTCCACCGTCTTCTCCTTGCCAAAGTGCCCGGCAGTGGGCGCGTCGTGCAGCTGCTGCAGTACCTTGGCGCGAAGTTCGTCTCCCGGCACGTAGATGGCCCCTTTACGAATGAGCAATCCATCTCTCAGCTGGAACTCGTTGGTCGCTGCCATGCCCCTGTGCACCTCTGCCATCTTTGCTTCCGCGAAGGAGTCATCCTGCAACGCTCGTCGCACCGCCTCCAGGTCCACTGTTGCCGCAGCGCACGCCCACACTGTTGGTGCGAAGATGTGCATGGCGGCCGCTGGTTTGGCGTCCTCCAGATATTGTGGCTTACGGGAGAGAGCGTCCGCCATGATGTTGGTGTCCCCCGGGACATACTCTATTCGGAAGTTGAAGTTCGCAAAGAACTCAGCCCAACGTATCTGCCTCTGGTTCAGGAACTGTGCCGTGCGCCAGTGCTCCAGATTCTTGTGGTCCGTGCAGACCTGCACCGTGTGCTTGGCGCCGATCAGGAAGTGCCTCCATGCTTTGAATGCTGCATGAATGGCCAGCAACTCCCTGTCCCAGATGGTGTAGTTCTGTTCGGACTTGCTGAGCTTCCTGGAGTAAAACGCTCCCGGCCGCCAAACCCCCTGCGGGTCTTTCTGCAGCAGGACTGCTCCCACGGCTCTGTCCGAGGCGTCTGTCTCCACCCTCATCGGCCTGCTGGGGTCGACATGCAGCAGCTGCTCTTCCGACGCGAAGAGACGCTTGAGTGCCTGAAAGGACTGCTCCGCCTGCTCTGTCCAGATGAACTTCTTTTTCTTGGAGCTAAGCGTGTCCGTGATGGCCGCTGTCTGCATAGCGAAGCCTTTGATAAACTTGCGATAGAAGTTCGCGAAGCCGACAAACCGTTGGACCTCCTTCCGGTTGCGTGGGCTCTTCCAGTCCAACACCGCTCGAACCTTGGCGCTGTCCATGGCGAGCCCCTTGTCAGACAACTTGTAGCCCAGAAAATCCACCTCCGTCACGTCGAATTGGCACTTCTCCAGCTTGGCGTAGAGCCTATGCTGCTGTAGCCTGCTTAGCACTTCTTTGACGTGTCTGTCATGCTCCTGCTGCGATTCCGAAAAGATCAGGATGTCATCTAAGAAACAGACGCACGTCTTGTAGAGGAGCCCCGCCAACACGTGATGCATGAACGCTTGAAAAACGTGGGAGCCATTTTGCAATCCAAAAGGCATAACTCTATATTCGTAGGTGCCCAGAGGCGTGAACATGGCTGTCTTCCACTCATCTCCTTCCCGCATGCGAATGAGGTTGTACGCCCCTCGCAGGTCTAACTTGGTGAACACGCTGCCCTTCCGTACCTTTGCGAGGAGGTCGTCGATTCGGGGCATGGGGAAGTCCGATGGCTTGGTCACACTGTTTAAGATGCGATAGTCCACCACAAGTCTTTTTTGGGGCGTGTCCCGCTTCTTAACAAAGAATACAGGACTGCCCCCCGCTGCCTTGGACTCCCGGATGAAACCGCGCTCCAAATTATGATCTATGAACTCTTTGAGTTCCTGCAGTTCGTCCTCAGACATGGAATACAGCTTCCCTTTAGGCAGCGCCGCCCCCGGCAGCAGGTCAATTTTGCAGTCATATGGTCTGTGGGGGGGTAGCCTGTCTGCCTCCTTCTCGCAGAAAACCTCCAAAAATTCTGCGTACTTGTGGGGAATCGCTTGCAGCGTGCCTAGCAGCAGCTGTGACTCCTCTTCCTCTCCTTCCTGCCGGGGCACGATGCAGTGTTCAGCACAAAAGGAAGAGCCGAAGGTCAGCTGCCTCTGGTACCAAGCCAGCGTTGGGCTGTGCTTGTCCAGCCAACTCATGCCCAATACAATGGGCGTGTCCGATAGTTGAGTGACGTTGAAGCTGATGATTTCCCTGTGATTCCCAAGGCGCATCACCATTGGTGGCGTCTGCTTCACCACTTGCCCCCCTAGCAGCTCCCTGCCATCCACCGTGACCACCTGCAGGGGCAGCGTGGCCGGCAGCAACTGTATAGCGTGCCGGTCTACAAAGTCCTGCCCTATAAAGTCCGCATTGCTTCCCGAGTCAATGGTGAGCGGCACGTCCATGGTGATTCCATTGGGCAGCTGGAGCGATGCGGTGAGCCTCACTACTGGTTTGGGCGGGAGGGGGTCCATGGGCTGTGAAATCTCCGGGGACTTCTTCACTGACACGTCTGGCTGGGCCCCAGTGCCTCTTCCTCCAGCCAGACATCGTCGTTTCCCTGCTGTGGCCCTCCTTGCTGCGTTGCTGCAGTTACCATTGCTGAGGCTGCAGTGTGCTTGTGGAGCCTCCGGGGACACTCTTTCGCCATATGCCCTGGATCCTCGCAGATGTAACACTTCCTGTTCCCTCTAGGAGGCTTCGCTTTCACTGTTGTCGGTGCTAGGGCTCTGGCTGCTGACTGAGCCCTTGCACTTCCAACCTCCATAGGTTCCACCCCTCCTCCTGGCGGAGGCGTGGATTGCGCACGCGCTGCTTCTCTGGGAAGGAAGGAGGAGCCCCTGGCTGGTTCGCGCCCTCCACGCCCTTCGTCCCTGCTCCACGGACGTTCTTCCAGCCGCACCCCCACCGCTAGCGCCCTCTGAACGATCTCCTGCGTGGTCCGGGGTCTCTCCCCCCTCGCAATTTCATCTTTAACAGCGCCGTGCAATCCCTCCCAAAACAGGTCTCTTACAGGAGCCGAATCCCTGTCCCATTCCAGAGCACTGACCAAAGCGAAAAAGCGGGCATGATACTGCCTTACGCTGGCCCTCCCTTGTTTCAGTCCATGTATCTGCTGCCGAGCAAGATCCACGTCAATGCTTGATAAAAAACACCCATCCATCGCTTTAATGAAGGCATCCGCATTTTGGAGCGCCGGATCCTTATCCCTCCACAAATTGCGCAGCCATGCTTTAGCTTCCCCATGCAAATGGGACATGATGAATCCCACTTTCTCTTGCTCATCTCTAAAGTCTTTTTTCAGCAGTTCCAGTGCGCACATTACATCTGCTCTAAAGTTGGGGTACTGCTGCAGGTTCCCATCGAAGTGAGAGACCAGACCGCCTGTTCGTCTCGCCAACCCAATTCCCTCCTGTTTGGGTGTCAGTTGCCCTTGCTTCGTAAGCATGTCCAACCTGACCTGGAGATCCCTGCAGGCGGCAGCTGCCTCCTCCTCTCTCTTCCTGGATGCGAGAGCCTCGGCATTCAGTTGTGACACTGCTTTTCTGAGTTCCTCTATCTGCTGCTCAGCCGTCATGTTGTCTGCCGTTCGTGAGCTAGCTAGTAGGCACCTGCTTCTCTCCTCTCCTCGAGGCTGTAGATGCCCACAATAGAGACGGAGCTTACTGTCAGAGTTGCTTCAAGATCCTAGCTCACAGAGGATCACGCTAGCCAGCGGTCATTAAGTAAAAGTCTTTATTGAGTTACAGTTTCCATTCTCAAGCTGCTGCGTGCAACTCTACGTCTAATGGCTAGATCGGCGAAGCTCCGTCTGAGTCTCCGCCCCTTGTGCACCAACTTAATATCCTAGCCCTGCTCCACCTTTTCCGCCTGACTGTTCTCCTCTGGGTCCCTCTGCCCTCCGGGGTCTCTTCCTTCCTGGATTCTTCTGACGCCGACCCCCCGGACCCTCCTGTCTCCTTGCGCCGGGCTTTAGGACCTGGCTCTCTTTCAGGGCTGCCTACTGCGTCACTTTCCTGTGCATTTGAACTTGGCGCGCGCGCCCAACCTTCCACTTTCCGTCTGACCGTTTCTTCGCTCCCCGATGGAGGTGTGGCCACTCCTGACTCGTGCCCTCCCCCCTGTTGTGAGCTGCCAGCGCTTGATCTCTGGCGCTCTTCCTCTTCCCTGCTCTCTGGCGGTGACGCTGGTCCCGATTTCCAACTGCTCTCCTCTGAGTCCCCTCTGGCTCTATCTTCCTGGGGTGTCCCCCTAGGCTCCCCCCTTGCCCTGGCCACTGGTGCTCCTTTCTGTGAATCTTCTGATTCACTGGAAAGACTCGGAGATCTCGGGTCGTCGTCATCACTCATCTTTTCTTCTGCCTCCTCCCCCTCGCTCTCTGTTTCCTCCCTTGCCCTTGCCTCTGCTCCTGAACCCCTGACACCAGCGATCATTAAGTAAAAGTCTTTATTGAGTTACAGTTTCCATTCTCAAGCTGCTGCGTGCAACTCTACGTCTAGTGGTTAGATCGGCGAAGCTCCGTCTGAGTCTCCGCCCCTTGTGACCAACTTAATATCCTAGCCCTGCTCCACCTTTTCCGCCTGACTGTTCTCCTCTGGGTCCCTCTGCCCCCCGGGGTCTCTTCCTTCCTGGATTCTTCTGACGCCGAGCCCCCGGACCCTCCTGTCTCCTTGCGCCGGGCTTTAGGACCTGGCTCCCTTTCCGGGCTGCCTACTGCGTCACTTTCCTGTGCATTTGAACTTGGCGCGCGTGCCCAACCTTCCACTTTCCGTCTGACCGTTTCTTCGCTCCCCGATGGAGGTGTGGCCACTCCTGACTCGTGCCCTCCCCCCTGTTGTGAGCTGCCAGCGCTTGATCCCTGGCTCCCTTCCTCTTCCCTGCTCTCTGGCGGTGACGCTGGTCCTGATTTCCAACTGCTCTCCTCTGAGTCCCCTCTGGCTCTATCTTCCTGGGGTGCCCCCCTAGGCTCCTCCTTGCCCTGGCCACTGGTGCTCCTTTCTGTGAATCTTCTGATTCACTGGAAAGACTCGGAGATCTCGGGTCGTCGTCATCACTCATCTTTTCTTCTGCCTCCTCCCCCTCGCTCTCTGTTTCCTCCCTTGCCCTTGCCTCTGCTCCTGAACCCCTGACAATAACCATAACCGAAACTGTAACCCTAACCCTAACCCTAAACGTAACCGAATCCTAATCCTCATCCTAATCCTAATCCTAACCCTAACCCTAACCCTAACCCTAACCATAACCATAACCATAACCATAACCATAAACCCGAACCCGAACCGATCCCTAACCCTAACACTAACCCAAGCTCTAACCGAAACGGTAACCCTAAACCTAACCCTAACCCCAATCCTAACCCTAACCCTAACCTTAACCTTAACCTTAACCCTAACCCTAACCCTAACCCTAACCCTAACCCTAACCCTAACCCTAACCCTAACCCCAATACTAACCCTAACCCTAACCTTAACTCTAACCCTAACCCTAAGCCTAACCGAAACGGTAACCCTAACCCTAACCCTAACCCTAACCCCAACACCAACCCTAACCCTAACCCTAACCCTAACCCTAACCCTAACCCTAACCCTAACCATAACCATAACCATAACCATAACCCTAACCGAAACGGTAACCCTAACCCTAATCCTAAACGTAACTGTCAGAGCTGCTTCAAGATCCTAGCTCACAGAGGATCACGCTAGCCAGCGGTCATTAAGTAAAAGTCTTTATTGAGTTACAGTTTCCATTCTCAAGCTGCTGCGTGCAACTCTACGTCTAATGGCTAGATCGGCGAAGATCCGTCTGAGTCTCCGCCCCTTGTGCACCAACTTAATATCCTAGCCCTGCTCCACCTTTTCCGCCTGACTGTTCTCCTCTGGGTCCCTCTAACCCTAACCCTAACTCTAACCCTAACCGAAACGGAAACCCTAACCCTCACCCTAACCCTAACCCTAAACGTAACCGGATCCTAATCCTAACCCTAACCCGAACCCTAACCCTAACCATAAACCCGAACCCTAACCGATCCCTAACCCTAACCCTAACGCTAACCCTTGCTCTAACCGAAACGGTAACCCTAACCCTAACCCTAACCGAAATGGTAACCCTAACCCTAACCCTAACCCTGACCCTAACCCTAACCCTAACCCTAACCCCAATCCTAACCCTAACCCTAACCCTAACCGTAACACTAACCCTAACCCCAACCCTAACCCTAACCCTAACTCTAACCCTAACCTTAACCCTAACCCTAACCCTAACCCTAACCCTAACCCTAACCCTAAACCTAAACCTAACCCTAACCCTAACCCAAACAGAAACGCTAACCCTGACCCTAACCCTAACCCTAACCCTAACCATAACCCCAATCCTAACCCTAACCCTAACCCTAACCCTAACCCTAACCTTAACCCTAACCCTAACCGAAACGGTAACCCTAACCCTAACCCTAAAGGTAGCCTTAACCCTAACCCTAACCGAAACGGTAACCCTAACCCTAACCCCAATCATAACCCTAACCCTAACCCTAACCTCAATCCTAACCCTAACCCTAACCGAAAAGCTAACCCTAACCATAACCCTAACCCTAACCCTAACCCTAATCCTAATCCTAACCCTAACCCTAACCCTAACCCTAACCCTAATCCTAACCCCAATCATAACCCTAAACCTAACCCTAACCCTAACCCCAATCCTAACCCTAACCCTAACCCTAACCGAAAAGCTAACCCTAACCCTAAACCTCACCCTAACCCTAACCCTAACCCTAAGCCCAATCCTAACCCTAACCCTAACCCTAACCCTAACCCTAACCCCAACCCCAACACCAACACCAACACCAACACCAACCCTGACCCTAACCCTAACCCTAACCCTAACCCTAACCCTAACACTAACCCTAACCCCAATCCGAACCCTAAACCTAACCCTAACCCTAACCCTAACCCTAACCCTAACCCTAACCTTAACCCTAAACCTAACCGAAACGGTAACCCTAACCCTAACCCTAAACGTAACCTTAACCCTAACCCCAACGGAAACGCTAACCCTAACCCTAACCCTAACCCCAATCCTAACCCTAACCCCAACCCCAATCCTAACCCTAACCCTAACCCCAATCCTAACCTTAACGCTAACCAAAAAGCTAACCCTAACCATAACCCTCACCCTAACCGATCCCTAACCCTAACCCTAACCCTAACCCTAACCCTAACCCTAACCCTAACCCTAACCCTAACCCTGATCCCAACCCTAACCCTAAACCTAACCCTAACCCTAACCATAACTGTCAGAGCTGCTTCCAGATCCTAGCTCACAGAGGATCACGCTAGCCAGCTGTCAGAGTTGCTTCAAGATCCTAGCTCACAGAGGATCACGCTAGCCAGCGGTCATTAAGTAAAAGTCTTTATTGAGTTACAGTTTCCATTCTCAAGCTGCTGTGTGCAACTCTACGTCTAATGGCTAGATCGGCGAAGCTCCGTCTGAGTCTCCGCCCCTTGTGCACCAACTTAATATCCTAGCCCTGCTCCACCTTTTCCGCCTGACTGTTCTCCTCTGGGTCCCTCTGCCCCCCGGGGTCTCTTCCTTCCTGGATTCTTCTGACGCCAACCCCCCGGACCCTCCTGTCTCCTTGCGCCGGGCTTTAGGACCTGGCTCTCTTTCAGGGCTGCCTACTGCGTCACTTTCCTGTGCATTTGAACTTGGCGCGCGCGCCCAACCTTCCACTTTCTGTCTGACCGTTTCTTCGCTCCCCGATGGAGGTGTGGCCACTCCTGACTCGTGCCCTCCCCCCTGTTGTGAGCTGCCAGCGCTTGATCTCTGGTGCTCTTCCTCTTCCCTGCTCTCTGGCGGTGACGCTGGTCCCGATTTCCAACTGCTCTCCTCTGAGTCCCCTCTGGCTCTATCTTCCTGGGGTGTCCCCCTAGGCTCCCCCCTTGCCCTGGCCACTGGTGCTCCTTTCTGTGAATCTTCTGATTCACTGGAAAGACTCGGAGATCTCGGGTCGTCGTTGTCAGGGGTTTAGGAGCAGAGGCACGGGCAAGGGAGGAAACAGAGAGCGAAGGGGAGGAGGCAGAAGAAAAGATGAGTGATGACGACGACCCGAGATCTCCTAGTCTTTCCAGTGAATCAGAGGATTCACAGAAAGGAGCACCAGTGGCCAGGGCAAGGGGGGAGTCAAGGGGGGCACCCCAGGAAGATAGAGCCAGAAGGGACTCAGGGGGGAGCAGCTGGAAATCGGGACCAGCGTCACCGCCAGGAAGCAGGGAGGAGGAAGGGAGCCAGGGGGGAAGCGCTGGCAGCTCACCACAGGAGGGAGGGCATGAGTCAGGAGTGGCCACACCTCCATCGGGGAGCGAAGAAACGGTTAAGAGGAAAGTGGAAGGTTGGGCGCGCGCGCCAAGTTCAAATGCAGAGGAAGGCGGCGCAGTAAGCAGCCCCGAAAGGGAACCAGGTCCTAAAGCCCGGCGCAAGGAGGCAGGAGGGTCCGGGTCAGCGTCAGAAGAATCCCGGAAGGAAGAAGCCCCGGGGGGTAGAGGGACCCAGAGGAGGACAGTCAGGCGGAAAAGGTGGAGCAAGGCTAGGATATTAAGTTGGTGCACACGGGGCGGAGACTCAGACGGAGCTTCGCCGATCTAGCTACTAGACGTAGAGTTTGCGCGCAGCAGCGTGAGAATGGAAACTGTAATTCAATAAAGACTTTTACTTAATGATCGCTGGCTAGCGTGATCCTCTGTGAGCTAGGATCTTCGAGCAGCTCTGACAGTCGTCATCACTCATCTTTTCTTCTGCCTCCTCCCCTTCGCTCTCTGTTTCCTCCCTTGCCCTTGCCTCTGCTCCTAAACCCCTGACATCCATCCCCCCCTCGAAGCCCCCCGTTCCCCCCTCCCCTCCTTCCGGTGCGGGAACTGGGTGCTGCTGTGTCAGAGGGACGAACGTCGGATACAGTTCGCTTCCCGTGGCGGGCCTCCATCTGAAGTCTCCCGGTTCTTCCTCCCTGCTCTCCTCGACGACGGTCACCTCCGCTTCCATCTCTGTGCCACCGTGCTCGAAACCAGGGTCGTCCCCGAAAACGTCCATGTCCGTCTCTCCCTCACTTCCTCCTGGCGGCGTTGCTCGTCCTGGACCTTCCTGCCACTTCCTGCGCCACTGCTCCTCTGGTCTATCGTCCCACCAATACGAGGGTTCTGAGGCAGATCCCGAGGGTGACCCCTCCGGGGAACGGGCGTCTCGTATCGGGTCCTCGTCCGAGTCGAACCCCCGGAACGTGCTGGCAGAAAGCGTGGGCGTGAAAAGCCAGTCGTCGAAAAAGTCTGCTGGCATTGGTCTATGTGGGAAGAGGGCATGAAACTCGTCTTTGAGCAGAGGTTCGTCCAAGGCGTAGCCCGGCACCCAGCTGTTCGCACTGGCCGGGGTGCCCTCCTTGGCGAGAAGGTATTCTACCCCTTCTTCCCCCCATCTGGAGTCCAAAATCTCCGTGACTTCGTTGATGCGTTCCTCCTGTGCCACTCCCGCGTGCCCGGTTCTTTCTCTGAGCGGACTCGGTGCTGTTCTGGGTTCCTGAAACCTGTGCGGTGCCTTGTAGGGAGTGAGCACCGATCTGTGGAACACCGGATGCATTCTGGAACCCTCCGGAAGCGCCAGCCTGAAAGCCACCGGGTTGACCTGCTCTTCGACTTGGTAGGGCCCCAGTTGCTTATGCCCTAGTTTCTTCTTGGCCAACGACCTGGCCGGCACTGCGTGGGCTGCTAACCAGACCCAGTCTCCCACACGGATCTCTTCGCCAACCCTTCTGTGTTTGTCCGCTTGCACCTTGTATGCGTGTTTGGCCAGCTCCAGGTGCCGCCGCAGCTGATCGTGGACCTCCTGCAACTCCGACGCGAACGCATCTGCTGTCTGCGGCTCCCCCTCCCCCTTCCTTTCCAGTCCCGGGAAGGTCCTGGGGTGCCTCCCGTTGTTGGCGAAGAACGGCGTGACCCCCGTGGACATGTGCTTCGTGTTGTTGTAGGCGAACTCGGCGAGCGGCAGGTAATCCACCCACGTCGCAGGCTGTTGATTCGCATAACATCTCAGGTACTGCTGCATGATGGCATTGACCCGCTCTGCCTGCCCGTTGGTCTGCGGGTGTCTCGCCGACGCCAGGTTGATCTTGACGTTCAGGAAGCCCATCAGCTTCTGCCAGAAATTCGAGATGAACTGCCGCCCCCGGTCAGACAGAATAGACCGTGGCAGACCGTGAACCTTGAACACGTGGTCTATGAACAGTTTGGCGGTTTGCTCCGCCGTGGCCACCTTGGCACACGGAATGAAATGTGCCATCTTGGAGAACAAGTCCACCACCACCAGCACGGCCGTCTTGCCCCTCGAGCTGGGCAGATCCGTGACAAAGTCCAGGGCCACTCTCTCCCATGGTTCGACCGGAGTTTGCAGCGGTTCCAACAGTCCGGCCGGCGGTCTGTGCACCGGTTTGGCCCTCTGGCAGGTGTCACACCTCGGCACGTAGTCCGCGACCTCCCCTCTCATTCCAGGCCACCAGAAGTCCCTGGCGACTAATTCCACCGTCTTCTCCTTGCCAAAGTGCCCGGCAGTGGGCGCGTCGTGCAGCTGCTGCAGTACCTTGGTGCGAAGTTCGTCTCCCGGCACGTAGATGGCCCCTTTACGAATGAGCAATCCATCTCTCAGCTGGAACTCGTTGGTCGCTGCCATGCCCCTGTGCACCTCTGCCATCTTTGCTTCCGCGAAGGAGTCCCCCTGCAACGCTCGTCGCACCGCCTCTAGGTCCACGGTCGCCGCAGCGCACGCCCACACTGTTGGTGCGAAGATGTGCATGGCGGCCGCTGGTTTGGCGTCCTCCAGATATTGTGGCTTACGGGAGAGAGCGTCCGCCATGATGTTGGTGTCCCCCGGGACATACTCTATTCGGAAGTTGAAGTTCGCAAAGAACTCAGCCCAACGTATCTGCCTTTGGTTCAGGAACTGTGCCGTGCGCCAGTGCTCCAGATTCTTGTGGTCCGTGCAGACCTGCACCGTGTGCTTGGCGCCGATCAGGAAGTGCCTCCATGCTTTGAATGCTGCATGAATGGCCAGCAACTCCCTGTCCCAGATGGTGTAGTTCTGTTCGGACTTGCTGAGCTTCCTGGAGTAAAACGCTCCCGGCCGCCAAACCCCCTGCGGGTCTTTCTGCAGCAGGACTGCTCCCACGGCTCTGTCCGAGGCGTCTGTCTCCACCCTCATCGGCCTGCTGGGGTCGACATGCAGCAGCTGCTCTTCCGACGCGAAGAGACGCTTGAGTGCCTGAAAGGACTGCTCCGCCTGCTCTGTCCAGATGAACTTCTTTTTCTTGGAGCTAAGCGTGTCCGTGATGGCCGCTGTCTGCATAGCGAAGCCTTTGATAAACTTGCGATAGAAGTTCGCGAAGCCGACAAACCGTTGGACCTCCTTCCGGTTGCGTGGGCTCTTCCAGTCCAACACCGCTCGAACCTTGGCGCTGTCCATGGCGAGCCCCTTGTCAGACAACTTGTAGCCCAGAAAATCCACCTCCGTCACGTCGAATTGGCACTTCTCCAGCTTGGCGTAGAGCCTATGCTGCTGTAGCCTGCTTAGCACTTCTTTGACGTGTCTGTCATGCTCCTGCTGCGATTCCGAAAAGATCAGGATGTCATCTAAGAAACAGACGCACGTCTTGTAGAGGAGCCCCGCCAACACGTGATGCATGAACGCTTGAAAAACGTGGGAGCCATTTTGCAATCCAAAAGGCATAACTCTATATTCGTAGGTGCCCAGAGGCGTGAACATGGCTGTCTTCCACTCATCTCCTTCCCGCATGCGAATGAGGTTGTACGCCCCTCGCAGGTCTAACTTGGTGAACACGCTGCCCTTCCGTACCTTTGCGAGGAGGTCGTCGATTCGGGGCATGGGGAAGTCCGATGGCTTGGTCACACTGTTTAAGATGCGATAGTCCACCACAAGTCTTTTTTGGGGCGTGTCCCGCTTCTTAACAAAGAATACAGGACTGCCCCCCGCTGCCTTGGACTCCCGGATGAAACCGCGCTCCAAATTATGATCTATGAACTCTTTGAGTTCCTGCAGTTCGTCCTCAGACATGGAATACAGCTTCCCTTTAGGCAGCGCCGCCCCCGGCAGCAGGTCAATTTTGCAGTCATATGGTCTGTGGGGGGGTAGCCTGTCTGCCTCCTTCTCGCAGAAAACCTCCAAAAATTCTGCGTACTTGTGGGGAATCGCTTGCAGCGTGCCTAGCAGCAGCTGTGACTCCTCTTCCTCTCCTTCCTGCCGGGGCACGATGCAGTGTTCAGCACAAAAGGAAGAGCCGAAGGTCAGCTGCCTCTGGTACCAAGCCAGCGTTGGGCTGTGCTTGTCCAGCCAACTCATGCCCAATACAATGGGCGTGTCCGATAGTTGAGTGACGTTGAAGCTGATGATTTCCCTGTGATTCCCAAGGCGCATCACCATTGGTGGCGTCTGCTTCACCACTTGCCCCCCTAGCAGCTCCCTGCCATCCACCGTGACCACCTGCAGGGGCAGCGTGGCCGGCAGCAACTGTATAGCGTGCCGGTCTACAAAGTCCTGCCCTATAAAGTCCGCATTGCTTCCCGAGTCAATGGTGAGCGGCACGTCCATGGTGATTCCATTGGGCAGCTGGAGCGATGCGGTGAGCCTCACTACTGGTTTGGGCGGGAGGGGGTCCATGGGCTGTGAAATCTCCGGGGACTTCTTCACTGACACGTCTGGCTGGGCCCCAGTGCCTCTTCCTCCAGCCAGACATCGTCGTTTCCCTGCTGTGGCCCTCCTTGTTGCGTTGCTGCAGTTACCATTGCTGAGGCTGCAGTGTGCTTGTGGAGCCTCCGGGGACACTCTTTCGCCATATGCCCTGGATCCTCGCAGATGTAACACTTCCTGTTCCCTCTAGGAGGCTTCGCTTTCACTGTTGTCGGTGCTAGGGCTCTGGCTGCTGACTGAGCCCTTGCACTTCCAACCTCCATAGGTTCCACCCCTCCTCCTGGCGGAGGCGTGGATTGCGCACGCGCTGCTTCTCTGGGAAGGAAGGAGGAGCCCCTGGCTGGTTCGCGCCCTCCACGCCCTTCGTCCCTGCTCCACGGACGTTCTTCCAGCCGCACCCCCACCGCTAGCGCCCTCTGAACGATCTCCTGCGTGGTCCGGGGTCTCTCCCCCCTCGCAATTTCATCTTTAACAGCGCCGTGCAATCCCTCCCAAAACAGGTCTCTTACAGGAGCCGAATCCCTGTCCCATTCCAGAGCACTGACCAAAGCGAAAAAGCGGGCATGATACTGCCTTACGCTGGCCCTCCCTTGTTTCAGTCCATGTATCTGCTGCCGAGCAAGATCCACGTCAATGCTTGATAAAAAACACCCATCCATCGCTTTAATGAAGGCATCCGCATTTTGGAGCGCCGGATCCTTATCCCTCCACAAATTGCGCAGCCATGCTTTAGCTTCCCCATGCAAATGGGACATGATGAATCCCACTTTCTCTTGCTCATCTCTAAAGTCTTTTTTCAGCAGTTCCAGTGCGCACATTACATCTGCTCTAAAGTTGGGGTACTGCTGCAGGTTCCCATCGAAGTGAGAGACCAGACCGCCTGTTCGTCTCGCCAACCCAATTCCCTCCTGTTTGGGTGTCAGTTGCCCTTGCTTCGTAAGCATGTCCAACCTGACCTGGAGATCCCTGCAGGCGGCAGCTGCCTCCTCCTCTCTCTTCCTGGATGCGAGAGCCTCGGCATTCAGTTGTGACACTGCTTTTCTGAGTTCCTCTATCTGCTGCTCAGCCGTCATGTTGTCTGCCGTTCGTGAGCTAGCTAGTAGGCACCTGCTTCTCTCCTCTCCTCGAGGCTGTAGATGCCCACAATAGAGACGGAGCTTACTGTCAGAGTTGCTTCAAGATCCTAGCTCACAGAGGATCACGCTAGCCAGCGGTCATTAAGTAAAAGTCTTTATTGAGTTACAGTTTCCATTCTCAAGCTGCTGCGTGCAACTCTACGTCTAGTGGTTAGATCGGCAAAGCTCCGTCTGAGTCTCCGCCCCTTGTGCACCAACTTAATATCCTAGCCCTGCTCCACCTTTTCCGCCTGACTGTTCTCCTCTGGGTCCCTCTGCCCTCCGGGGTCTCTTCCTTCCTGGATTCTTCTGACGCCGACCCCCCGGACCCTCCTGTCTCCTTGCGCCGGGCTTTAGGACCTGGCTCTCTTTCAGGGCTGCCTACTGCGTCACTTTCCTGTGCATTTGAACTTGGCGCGCGCGCCCAACCTTCCACTTTCCGTCTGACCGTTTCTTCGCTCCCCGATGGAGGTGTGGCCACTCCTGACTCGTGCCCTCCCCCCTGTTGTGAGCTGCCAGCGCTTGATCTCTGGCGCTCTTCCTCTTCCCTGCTCTCTGGCGGTGACGCTGGTCCCGATTTCCAACTGCTCTCCTCTGAGTCCCCTCTGGCTCTATCTTCCTGGGGTGTCCCCCTAGGCTCCCCCCTTGCCCTGGCCACTGGTGCTCCTTTCTGTGAATCTTCTGATTCACTGGAAAGACTCGGAGATCTCGGGTCGTCGTCATCACTCATCTTTTCTTCTGCCTCCTCCCCCTCGCTCTCTGTTTCCTCCCTTGCCCTTGCCTCTGCTCCTGAACCCCTGACACCAGCGATCATTAAGTAAAAGTCTTTATTTAGTTACAGTTTCCATTCTCAAGCTGCTGCGTGCAACTCTACGTCTAGTGGTTAGATCGGCGAAGCTCCGTCTGAGTCTCCGCCCCTTGTGACCAACTTAATATCCTAGCCCTGCTCCACCTTTTCCGCCTGACTGTTCTCCTCTGGGTCCCTCTGCCCCCCGGGGTCTCTTCCTTCCTGGATTCTTCTGACGCCGACCCCCCGGACCCTCCTGTCTCCTTGCGCCGGGCTTTAGGACCTGGCTCCCTTTCCGGGCTGCCTACTGCGTCACTTTCCTGTGCATTTGAACTTGGCGCGCGCGCCCAACCTTCCACTTTCCGTCTGACCGTTTCTTCGCTCCCCGATGGAGGTGTGGCCACTCCTGACTCGTGCCCTCCCCCCTGTTGCGAGCTGCCAGCGCTTGATCTCTGGCTCCCTTCCTCTTCCCTGCTCTCTGGCTGTGACGCTGGTCCCGATTTCCAACTGCTCTCCTCTGAGTCCCCTCTGGCTCTATCTTCCTGGGGTGTCCCCCTAGGTTCCCCCGTTGCCCTGGCCACTGGTGCTCCTTTCTGTGAATCTTCTGATTCACTGGAAAGACTCGGAGATCTCGGGTCGTCGTCATCACTCATCTTTTCTTCTGCCTCCTCCCCCTCGCTCTCTGTTTCCTCCCTTGCCCTTGCCTCTGCTCCTGAACCCCTGACATCCATCCCCCCCTCGAAGCCCCCCGTTCCCCCCTCCCCTCCTTCCGGTGCGGGAACTGGGTGCTGCTGTGTCAGAGGGACGAACGTCGGATACAGTTCGCTTCCCGTGGCGGGCCTCCATCTGAAGTCTCCCGGTTCTTCCTCCCTGCTCTCGTCGACGACGGTCACCTCCGCTTCCATCTCTGTGCCGCCGTGCTCGAAACCGGGGTCGTCCCCGAAAACGTCCATGTCCGTCTCTCCCTCACTTCCTCCTGGCGGCGTTGCTCGTCCTGGACCTTCCTGCCACTTCCTGCGCCACTGCTCCTCTGGTCTATCGTCCCACCAATACGAGGGTTCTGAGGCAGATCCCGAGGGTGACCCCTCCGGGGAACGGGCGTCTCGTATCGGGTCCTCGTCCGAGTCGAACCCCCGGAACGTGCTGGCAGAAAGCGTGGGCGTGAAAAGCCAGTCGTCGAAAAAGTCTGCTGGAATTGGTCTATGTGGGAAGAGGGCATGAAACTCGTCTTTGAGCAGAGGTTCGTCCAAGGCGTAGCCCGGCACCCAGCTGTTCGCACTGGCCGGGGTGCCCTCCTTGGCGAGAAGGTATTCTACCCCTTCTTCCCCCCATCTGGAGTCCAAAATCTCCGTGACTTCGTTGATGCGTTCCTCCTGTGCCACTCCCGCGTGCCCGGTTCCTTCTCTGAGCGGACTCGGTGCCGTTCCGGGTTCCTGAAACCTGTGCGGTGCCTTGTAGGGAGTGAGCACCGATCTGTGGAACACCGGATGCATTCTGGAACCCTCCGGAAGCGCCAGCCTGAAAGCCACCGGGTTGACCTGCTCTTCGACTTGGTAGGGCCCCAGTTGCTTATGCCCCAGCTTCTTCTTGGCCAACGACCTGGCCGGCACTGCGTGGGCTGCTAACCAGACCCAGTCTCCCACATGGATCTCTTCGCCAACCCTTCTGTGTTTGTCCGCTTGCACCTTGTATGCATGTTTGGCCAACTCCAGGTGCCGCCGCAGCTGATCGTGGACCTCCTGCAACTCCGACGCGAACGCATCTGCTGTCTGCGGCTCCCCCTCCCCCATCCTTTCCAGTCCCGGGAAGGTTCTGGGGTGCCTCCCGTTGTTGGCGAAGAACGGCGTGACCCCCGTGGACACGTGCTTCGTGTTGTTGTAGGCAAACTCGGCGAGCGGCAGGTAATCCACCCACGTCGCAGGCTGTTGATTCGCATAACATCTCAGGTACTGCTGCATGATGGCATTGACCCGCTCCGCCTGACCGTTGGTCTGCGGGTGTCTCGCCGACGCCAGGTTGATCTTGACGTTCAGGAAGCCCATCAGCTTCTGCCAGAAATTCGAGATGAACTGTCGCCCCCGGTCGGACAGAATTGACCGTGGCAGACCGTGAACCTTGAACACGTGGTCTATGAACAGTTTGGCGGTTTGCTCCGCCGTGGCCACCTTGGCACACGGAATGAAATGTGCCATCTTGGAGAACAAGTCCACCACCACCAGCACGGCCGTCTTGCCCCTCGAGCTGGGCAGATCCGTGACAAAGTCCAGGGCCACTCTCTCCCATGGTTCGACCGGAGTTTGCAGCGGTTCCAACAGTCCGGCCGGCGGTTTGGCCCTCTGGCAGGTGTCACACCTCGCCACGTAGTCCGCGACCTCCCCTCTCATTCCGGGCCACCAGAAGTCCCTGGCGACTAATTCCACCGTCTTCTCCTTGCCAAAGTGCCCGGCAGTGGGCGCGTCGTGCAGCTGCTGCAGTACCTTGGCGCGAAGTTCGTCTCCCGGCATGTAGATGGCCCCTTTACGAATGAGCAATCCATCTCTCAGCTGGAACTCGTCGGTCGCTGCCGTGCCCCTGTGCACCTCTGCCATCTTTGCTTGCGCGAAGGAGTCATCCTGCAACGCTCGTCACACCGCCTCCAGGTCCACTGTTGCCGCAGCGCACACCCACACTGTTGGTGCGAAGATGTGCATGGCGGCCGCTGGCTTGGCGTCCTCCAGATATTGTGGCTTACGAGAGAGAGCGTCCGCCATGATGTTGGTGTCCCCCGGGACATACTCTATTCGGAAGTTGAAGTTCGCAAAGAACTCAGCCCAACGTATCTGCCTTTGGTTCAGGAACTGTGCCGTGCGCCAGTGCTCCAGATTCTTGTGGTCCGTGCAGACCTGCACCGTGTGCTTGGCGCCAATCAGGAAGTGCCTCCATGCTTTGAATGCTGCATGAATGGCCAGCAACTCCCTGTCCCAGATGGTGTAGTTCTGTTCGGACTTGCTGAGCTTCCTGGAGTAAAACGCTCCCGGCCGCCAAACCCCCTGCGGGTCTTTCTGCAGCAGGACTGCTCCCACGGCTCTGTCCGAGGCGTCTGTCTCCACCCTCATCGGCCTGCTGGGGTCGACATGCAGCAGCTGCTCTTCCGACGCGAAGAGACGCTTGAGTGCCTGAAAGGACTGCTCCGCCTGCTCTGTCCAGATGAACTTCTTTTTCTTGGAGCTAAGCGTGTCCGTGATGGCCGCTGTCTGCATAGCGAAGCCTTTGATAAACTTGCGATAGAAGTTCGCGAAGCCGACAAACCGTTGGACCTCCTTCCGGTTGCGTGGGCTCTTCCAGTCCAACACCGCTCGAACCTTGGCGCTGTCCATGGCGAGCCCCTTGTCAGACAACTTGTAGCCCAGAAAATCCACCTCCGTCACGTCGAATTGGCACTTCTCCAGCTTGGCGTAGAGCCTATGCTGCTGTAGCCTGCTTAGCACTTCTTTGACGTGTCTGTCATGCTCCTGCTGCGATTCCGAAAAGATCAGGATGTCATCTAAGAAACAGACGCACGTCTTGTAGAGGAGCCCCGCCAACACGTGATGCATGAACGCTTGAAAAACGTGGGAGCCATTTTGCAATCCAAAAGGCATAACTCTATATTCGTAGGTGCCCAGAGGCGTGAACATGGCTGTCTTCCACTCATCTCCTTCCCGCATGCGAATGAGGTTGTACGCCCCTCGCAGGTCTAACTTGGTGAACACGCTGCCCTTCCGTACCTTTGCGAGGAGGTCGTCGATTCGGGGCATGGGGAAGTCCGATGGCTTGGTCACACTGTTTAAGATGCGATAGTCCACCACAAGTCTTTTTTGGGGCGTGTCCCGCTTCTTAACAAAGAATACAGGACTGCCCCCCGCTGCCTTGGACTCCCGGATGAAACCGCGCTCCAAATTATGATCTATGAACTCTTTGAGTTCCTGCAGTTCGTCCTCAGACATGGAATACAGCTTCCCTTTAGGCAGCGCCGCCCCCGGCAGCAGGTCAATTTTGCAGTCATATGGTCTGTGGGGGGGTAGCCTGTCTGCCTCCTTCTCGCAGAAAACTTCCAAAAATTCAGCGTACTTGTGGGGAATCGCTTGCAGCGTGCCTAGCAGCAGCTGTGACTCCTCTTCCTCTCCTTCCTGCCGGGGCACGATGCAATGTTCAGCACAAAAGGAAGAGCCGAAGGTCAGCTGCCTCTGGTACCAAGCCAGCGTTGGGCTGTGCTTGTCCAGCCAACTCATGCCCAATACAATGGGCGTGTCCGATAGTTGAGTGACGTTGAAGCTGATGATTTCCCTGTGATTCCCAAGGCGCATCACCATTGGTGGCGTCTGCTTCACCACTTGCCCCCCTAGCAGCTCTCTGCCATCCACCGTGACCACCTGCAGGGGCAGCGTGGCCGGCAGCAACTGTATAGCGTGCCGGTCTACAAAGTCCTGCCCTATAAAGTCCGCATTGCTTCCCGAGTCAATGGTGAGCGGCACGTCCATGGTGATTCCATTGGGCAGCTGGAGCGATGCGGTGAGCCTCACTACTGGTTTGGGCGGGAGGGGGTCCATGGGCTGTGAAATCTCCGGGGACTTCTTCACTGACACGTCTGGCTGGGCCCCAGTGCCTCTTCCTCCAGCCAGACATCGTCGTTTCCCTGCTGTGGTCCTCCTTGTTGCGTTGCTGCAGTTACCATTGCTGAGGCTGCAGTGTGCTTGTGGAGCCTCCGGGGACACTCTTTCGCCATATGCCCTGGATCCTCGCAGATGTAACACTTCCTGTTCCCTCTAGGAGGCTTCGCTTTCACTGTTGTCGGTGCTAGGGCTCTGGCTGCTGACTGAGCCCTTGCACTTCCAACCTCCATAGGTTCCACCCCTCCTCCTGGCGGAGGCGTGGATTGCGCACGCGCTGCTTCTCTGGGAAGGAAGGAGGAGCCCCTGGCTGGTTCGCGCCCTCCACGCCCTTCGTCCCTGCTCCACGGACGTTCTTCCAGCCGCACCCCCACCGCTAGCGCCCTCTGAACGATCTCCTGCGTGGTCCGGGGTCTCTCCCCCCTCGCAATTTCATCTTTAACAGAGCCGTGCAATCCCTCCCAAAACAGGTCTCTTACCGGAGGCGAATCTCTGTCCCATTCCAGAGCACTGACCAAAGCGAAAAAGCGGGCATGATACTGCCTTACGCTGGCCCTCCCTTGTTTCAGTCCATGTATCTGCTGCCGAGCAAGATCCACGTCAATGCTTGATAAAAAACACCCATCCATCGCCTTAATAAAGGCATCCGCATTTTGGAGCGCCGGATCCTTATCCCTCCACAAATTGCGCAGCCATGCTTTAGCTTCCCCATGCAAATGGGACATGATGAACCCCACTTTCTCTTGCTCATCTCTAAAGTCTTTTTTTAGCAGTTCCAGTGCGCACATTACATCTGCTCTAAAGTTGGGGTACTGCTGCAGGTTCCCATCGAAGTGAGAGACCAGACCGCCTGTTCGTCTCGCCAACCCAATTCCCTCCTGTTTGGGTGTCAGTTGCCCTTGCTTCGTAAGCATGTCCAACCTGACCTGGAGATCCCTGCAGGCGGCAGCTGCCTCCTCCTCTCTCTTCCTGGATGCGAGAGCCTCGGCATTCAGTTGTGACACTGCTTTTCTGAGTTCCTCTATCTGCTGCTCAGCCGTCATGTTGTCTGCCGTTCGTGAGCTAGCTAGTAGGCACCTGCTTCTCTCCTCTCCTCGAGGCTGTAGATGCCCACAATTTAGAGACGGAGCTTACTGTCAGAGCTGCTTCAAGATCCTAGCTCACAGAGGATCACGCTAGCCAGCGGTCATTAAGTAAAAGTCTTTATTGAGTTACAGTTTCCATTCTCAAGCTGCTGCGTGCAACTCTACGTCTAATGGCTAGATCGGCGAAGCTCCGTCTGAGTCTCCGCCCCTTGTGCACCAACTTAATATCCTAGCCCTGCTCCACCTTTTCCGCCTGACTGTTCTCCTCTGGGTCCCTCTGACCCCCAGGGTCTCTTCCTTCCGGGATTCTTCTGACGCCGACCCCCCGGAACTCCCTGTCTCCTTGCGCCGGGCTTTAGGACCTGGCTCCCTTTCCG
>NW_027670331.1:357500-370000 GCF_964188305.1 Podarcis bocagei
AGAATCCCGGAAGGAAGAAGCCCCGGGGGGTAGAGGGACCCAGAGGAGGACAGTCAGGAGGAAAAGGTGGAGCAAGGCTAGGATATTAAGTTGGTGCGCACGGGGCGGAGACTCAGACGGAGCCTCGCCGATCTAGCTAGTAGACGTAGAGTTGCAGACAGCAGCGTGAGAATGGAAACTGTAATTCAATAAAGACTTTTACTTAATGACCGCTGGCTAGCGTGATCCTCTGTGAGCTAGGATCTTGAAGCAGCTCTGACAGTAGGCTCCGTCTCACATTGTGGGCATCTGCAGCCTCGAGGAGGGGAGAGAAACAGGCGCCCACTAGCGAGCTCACGAACGGCAGGAGACATGACGGCTGAGCAGCAGATAGAGGACCTCAGAAAAGCAGTGGCACAACTGAACGCCGAGGTTCTCGCATCCAGGAAGAGAGAGGACGAGGCAGCTGCCGCCTGCAGGGATCTCCAGGTCAGGTTAGACGTACTGGCAAAGCAAACACCCCGGCAGGAGGGAATTGGGTTGGCGAGACGGACAGGCGGACTGCTCTCTCACTTCGATGGGAACCTGCAACAGTATCCCAACTTTAGAGCCGACGTACTGTGCGCACTGCAACTGTTGCATAAAGACTTTAGAGATGAACAGGAGAGAGTGGGGTTCATCATGTCCCATCTGCATGGGGAGGCGAAAGCATGGTTGCGCAATTTATGGAGAGATAACGATCCGGCGCTCCAGAATGCGGATGCCTTTATTAAAGCGATGGATGGGTGTTTCTTATCAAGTATTGACATTGATCTTGCACGGAAGGAGGTGCATGGGCTGAGACAAGGGAGGGCCAGCGTCAGACAGTATCATGCCCGCTTTTTCGCCTTGGTCAGCGCCCTGGAATGGGACAGAGATTCGGCTCCTGTAAGAGACCTCTTTTGGGAGGGACTGCACAACTCGATTAAAGATGAGATAGCGAGGGGGGAGAGACCCCGAACCACCCAGGAGGTCGTTCAGAGGGCACTGGCTGTGGGGATGAGGCTGGAAGGACGTCCGTGGAGCAAGGACGAAGGACGTGGAGGGCGCGAACCAGCCGGGGGCCCCTCCTTCTTTCCCAGAGAAGCAGCACGGGCGCAATCCACGCCTCCGCCAGGAGGAGGAGCCGAACCTATGGAGGTTGGAGGTGCAAGGGCTCAGTCAGCAACCAGAGCCCTAGCACCGGCAGCAGTGAAGGCGAAGCCTCCTAGAGGGACCAGGAAGTGTTACGTCTGTGAGCAGCCAGGGCATATGGCGAAAGAGTGTCCCCAGAGGCCCCACAAGCTTACTGCAGCCTCAGCAATGGTGACTGCAGCAACGCAGCAGGGAGGACCACAGCAGGGAAACGACGATGTCTGGCTGGAGGAAGAGGCACTGGGGCCCAGCCAGACGTGTTAGTGACGCAGTCCCCAGAGATTTTACAGCCAGTGAACCCCCTCCCGCCCAAACCAGTAGTGAGGCTCACAGCATCTCTCCAGCTGCCCACTGGAATCACCATGGACGTGCCAATCACCATCGACTCCGGCAGCAACGCGGACTTTATAGGGCAGGAATTTGTCGACAGGCACGCTGTGCAGTTGCTGCCGGCCACACTGCCCCTGCAGGTTGTCACTGTGGATGGCAGGGAGCTGCTAGGGGGGCAAGTGGTGAAGCAGACGCCACCAATGGTGATGCGACTTGGAAATCACAGGGAAGTCATCAGCTTCAACGTCACTCAACTGTCTGACACGCCCATTGTATTGGGCATGAGTTGGCTGGACAAGCACAGCCCAACGATGGCTTGGTTCCAGAGGCAGCTGGTTTTCGGCTCTTCCTTTTGTGCTGAACACTGCATCGTACCCAGGCAGGAAGGAGAGGAAGAGGAGTCACAGCTGCTGCTAGGCACGCTGCAAGCGATTCCCCACAAGTACGCAGAATTTCTGGAAGTTTTCTGCGAGAAGGAGGCGGACAGGCTACCCCCTCACAGACCATATGACTGCAAAATTGACCTGCTGCCGGGGGCGGCGCTGCCTAAAGGGAAGCTGTATTCCATGTCTGAGGACGAACTGCAGGAACTCAAAGACTTCATCGATCATAATTTGGAGCGCGGTTTCATCCGAGAGTCTAAGGCAGCGGGGGGCAGTCCTGTATTCTTTGTTAAGAAGCGAGACACGCCCCAAAAAAGACTCGTAGTGGATTACAGGATTTTGAACAGTGTGACCAAGCCGTCGGAATTCCCCATGCCCCGCATCGACGACCTCCTGGCGAAGGTACGGAAGGGAAAGGTGTTCACCAAGTTGGACCTGCGGGGGGCGTACAACCTCATTCGCATGCGGGAGGGTGATGAGTGGAAGACAGCCATGTTCACGCCACTGGGTACCTACGAATACAGAGTTATGCCTTTTGGACTGCAAAATGGCGCTCACGTTTTTCAAGCATTTATGCATCACGTGTTGGCGGGACTTCTCTACAAGACGTGCGTCTGTTTCTTGGATGACATCCTGATCTTTTCGGAGTCGCAGCAAGAACATGACAAGCACGTCAAGGAAGTGCTGGGCAGGCTAAAGCAACACAGGCTCTACGCCAAGCTGGAGAAGTGCCAATTTGACGTGCCGGAGGTGGATTTTCTGGGCTACAAGCTGTCTGACAAGGGGCTCGCCATGGACAGCGCCAAGGTTCGAGCAGTGTTGGATTGGAAGAGCCCACGCAACCGGAAGGAGGTCCAACGGTTTGTCGGCTTTGCGAACTTCTATCGCAAGTTTATCAAGGGCTTCGCGATGCAGACGGCGGCCATCACTGACACCCTTAGCTCCAAGAAGAAGAAGTTCATCTGGACAGAGCAGGCGGAGCAGTCCTTTCAGGCCCTCAAGCGTCTCTTCGCGTCGGAAGAGCAGCTGCTTCATGTCAACCCCAGCATGCCGATGAGGGTGGAGACAGACGCTTCGGACAGCATGTTCAGGGGGTTCGACTCGGACGAGGAACCGACACGAGACGTCCGTTCCCCGGAGGGGTCACCCTCGGGATCTGTCTCAGAACCCTCGTATTGGTGGGACGATAGGCCGGAGGAGCAGTTCCGCAGGAAGTGGCTGGACTGTTCCGGCCGAGCAACGCCGCCCGGAGGAAGTGCGGGAGAGACGGACATGGACATTTTCGGGGACGACCCTGGTTTCGAGCACGGCGGCACAGAGATGGAAGAGGAGGTGACTGTCGTCAACGAGAGCAGGGAGGAAGACCCGGAAGAGTTCCGATGGAGGCCTGCCACGGGAAGCGACCGATATCCGACGTTCGTCCCTTTGCAACAGCAGCCCCCAGCTCCAGCACCGGAAGGAGGGGAGGGGGGACTGGGGGGCTTCGAGGGGGGGATGGATGTCAGGGGTTTAGGTGCAGAGGCACGGGCAAGGGAGGAAACAGAGAGCGAAGGGGAGGAGACAGAGGAAAGGATGAGTGATGACGACGACCCGAGATCTCCCAGTCTTTCCAGTGAATCAGAGGATTCACAGAAAGGAGCACCAGTGGCCAGGGCAAGGGGGGAATCTAGAGAGGCACCCCAGGAAGATAGAGCCAGAGGAGACTCAGGGGGGAGCAGCTGGAAATCGGGACCAGCGTCACCGCCAGGAAGCAGGGAAGAGGAAAGGAGCCAGGGGGGAAGCGCTGGCAGCTCACCACAGGAGGGAGGGCAGGAGTCAGGAGTGGCCACACCTCCATCGGGGAGCGAAGAAACGGTTAAGAGGAAAGTGGAAGGTTGGGCGCGCGCGCCAAGTTCAAATGCAGAGGAAGGCGGCGCAGTGAGCAGCCCCGAAAGGGAACCAGGTCCTAAAGCCCGGCGCAAGGAGGCAGAAGGGTCCGGGTCAGCGTCAGAAGAATCCCGGAAGGAAGAAGCCCCGGGGGGTAGAGGGACCCAGAGGAGGACAGTCAGGAGGAAAAGGTGGAGCAAGGCTAGGATATTAAGTTGGTGCGCACGGGGCGGAGACTCAGACGGAGCCTCGCCGATCTAGCTAGTAGACGTAGAGTTGCAGACAGCAGCGTGAGAATGGAAACTGTAATTCAATAAAGACTTTTACTTAATGACCGCTGGCTAGCGTGATCCTCTGTGAGCTAGGATCTTGAAGCAGCTCTGACACCAACCCTAATCGTAACCCTAACCCTAACCCTAACAGTAACTGAAACGCTAACCCTAACCCTAACCCATCCCTAACCCTAACCCTAACCCCAATCCTAACCCTAACCCTAACCATAACACTAACCGTAACCCTAATGGAAACCCTAACTGTCAGGGGTACAGGGACAGAGGGACAGGGAAGGCAGGAAATGGAGAGCGATGGAGAGGAATCCCAGGAAAGCGAGGAAGAGGATGGCAATGACGCAGGGGATTCTATGAGTCTCTCCAGCGAATCAGAGGATTCCCTGAAGGGGGCGCCCGTGGTCAGGGCAAGAGGAGCCCCAGGGGGAGAGTGTCAGGAGCGGGGGGCCAGCAGGGGACCCCAAAGCGGCAGATGGGAATCAGAGCCAGTTTCCCCTCCAGAGCGCAGCGAAGGTTCCAGTGTGCCAGGGGAAACAGCTCCGGCAGCAGAGAAAGAGGAGGGGTCAGAGCAAGCCACCATCCCGGAAAGGGAGGAGGGCAGTGAAGGGAGTAGTATAACTGTCAAAAGGAAAGTTAGAGGTTGGGCGCAAGCGCCAAGTTCAAATGTGGAGGCGCGCGGAAGTACAGGGAGCCCGGAGGAGGAGCCAGGTCCCAAAGCCCGCAGGAGGGGGAAGAGCAGTCTGGGGATTCAGCGTCAGGGGAATCCAGGAGGAGCGGAACCCCAGCGGGCAGAAAGACCCTGCGGAAAAGGAAGGAGAGAAAGAGGTGGGGCAGCGTAAGCCTCTTAAACTGTTGTAGGGGAGGGACCGATTCAGAGGGGACTTCTACGGTCTAAGGCTAACAGACGTGGGGGCTGCACGCCTCGGTGGTGGAGCCAACTATGAACCGCAATAAACATCCTTGTATATAAGAAGAACCTGGCGTTGGTCTTTTGTGAGCTGAGACCTGAGGCAGCCCTGACACTAACCCTAACCCTAACCCTAACCCTAACCCTAACCCTAACCCTAACCCTAACCCTAACCCCAACCCCAACCCTAACCCTAACCCAAACCCTAACCCCAACCCCAACCCTAACCCTAACCCTAACCCTAACCCAAACCCAAACCCTAATCCTAACTGAAACGCTAACCCTAACCCTAACCCTAACCCTAACCCTAACCCTAACCCCAACCCTATCCCTATCCCTATCCCTAACCCTAACCCTAACCCTAACCAAAACCCTAACCCCAACCCCAACCATAACCCTAACCCAAACCCAAACCCAAACCCTAATCCTAACTGAAACGCTAACCCTAACCCTAACCCTAACCCTAACCCTAACCCTAACCCTAACCCCAACCCTATCCCTATCCCTAACCCTAACCCTAAACCTAACCGTAACTGTCAGGGGTTCAGGGAGAGAGGCACAGAGCAGGCAGGAGATGGACAACGATTGGGAAGAGTCCGAGGACAGCGAGGAGGAGGATGACAATGACTCAAGGGATTCCATGAGTCTTTCCAGCGAATCAGAGGATTCCCAGAAGGGGGCCCCTGTGGGCAAGACAAGGGGAGTCCCAGGGGGGACGTATCAGGGGCAAGGGGCTAGCAGGGAATCCCAAAGCAGCAGCTGGAAATCAGGACCAGCTTCCCCACCAGAGCGCAGCGAAGGGGGGGGAGGTTCCAGTGTGTCAGGGGAAGCAGCTCCGGCAGCAGAAATGGAGGGGAGGTCAGAACAAGGCATCCTCTCGGAAGGGGAGGGGAGCAGTGAAGGGAGTAGTGTAACTGTCAAGAGGAAGGTTAGAGGTTGGGCACGCGCGCCAAGTTCAAATGTGCAGGCGCGCGGAAGAACAGGGAGCCCGGAGGAGGAGCCAGGTCCCAAAGCCCGCAGGAGGGAGGGAGAGCAGTCTGGGGATTCAGCGTCAGGGGAATCCAGGAGAGGCGAAACCCCAGTGGGCAGGAAGACCCTGCGGAAAAGGAGAGAAAGGAAGAGGTGGAGTAGCACAAGCATCTTAAACTGGTGCAGGGGAGGGACTGACTCAGAGGGGACTTCAGCGGTCTAAGCATAACAGACGTGGGGCTGCGCGCCTCGGCTGTGGAGCGGAAAATGAACTGCAATAAACATCTTTGTATATAAAGTGAACCTGGCGTTGGTCCTTTGTGAGCTGGGACCTGAGGCAGCCCTGACAGTAAGTCTCCTCTCAAAAACCGCAAAAAAAAATTGCAAGCTCACGAATATTGGCAGACATGACTACTGAGGAGCAACTGACAGCCCTGCGAAACGCAGTCGCAGAGCTTTCCACTGTGGTAGTGGTCTCCAAACAGAAAGGAGAAGAAGCAGAAGTGCGATGCCAGGATCTGCAAGCCAGGTGGGAGCGTGCGTGCAAAGAAGGGTTCCCGGGGTCCAGGTCGGAGGGAATTGGACTCGGCCGGCGGGGGGGCAGTTTAGTAGCCCACTTCGATGGGAACCTGAAGCATTATCCCAGTTTCAGAGCTGACGTCGTATATGCGCTGCATTTGCTTCGGAAAGACTTTAGAGATGAGGAGGAGAAAGTAGGCTTCATTGTATCCCACTTGCATGGGGAAGCTAAAGCCTGGCTACGCAATTTATGGCGCGAAGATGGTCCTGCCCGGAGGGACTCTGACGCATTTCTCGCGGCCATGGACGCTTGCTTCCAATCTACCGTGGACGTTGATGTGGCGCGACGGGAGATGCATGGATTGTGGCAGGGCAAAGCGACAGTGCGACAGTACCATTCCCGCTTTTTTGCATTGCTGAATGTGCTGGGCTGGGAAAAGTACTCCGTGGCAGTAAGAGATTTGTTCTGGGAGGGACTCAATGGCTCCGTAAAGGATGAGTTAGCCAGGGGGGACAGACCTCGAACCCTCGCAGACGTCGTGCAGAGGGCGCTCACGATAGGAGTGCGCCACGAAGAACGCCCTTGGCACAGTAATGAGGGTCGCCAGGTGCGCGCACCAGCTAGAGCGCCTCCTTTTCTTCCCAGGGACCTGGGACGTGCGCATCCTTCGCCTCTGCTGAGGGAGGGGGAGGAACCAATGGAGCTTGGTGGTGCCAAGGCTCAGACAGCTGCCGGAGCCCCAGCGTCCGGAGCAGTCAAGACGAAGCCTCCTAGAGGGAGCAGGAAGTGTTACATCTGTGACAGTGCGCAACACATGGCCAAAGAGTGTCCCCAGAGGCTCCAGAAGCACACTGCAGCCTTAGCAACAGTAACGGAAGCAGCGCACCACGAAGAGCAGTTTCAGGGAAACGACAATGCCTGGCTGGAAGCAGAGATGCTGGGGCTCAGCCAGGCGAGTCAGTAAAGAAGTCCCCAGCACTCTTGCAGCCTACAGACCCCCTACCAACCAAGCCAGTGGTGCAGCTCACTGCAACTCTCCAGTTACCTAATGGACTCACCCTGGAAGTCCCCATTACAATTGACTCTGATAGCAACGCAGACTTCGTGGGGGTGCAGTTCATCAAGCAGCATCGCATAGCGCTTCTACTGGCCACGCTGCCCTTAAACGTCGTCACAGTCGATGGCAGGAAGCTGCTGGGCGGGCAGGTGGTGCAACAAACGCCACCCATGGTGATGCAGATTGGAAATCATCGCGAGGTCATCAGTTTCAACGTCACCCGCCTGTCAGACACGCCTATAGTGTTAGGCATGAGCTGGCTGGATAGACACAGCCCATCATTAGCGTGGTACCAGCGACAACTCACCTTTGGATCATCCTACTGCGCACAGCATTGCATCCAGACCGGCCAGGACGAGGAGGGCCAGGAGGAAGGGCAGCAGCTGCACCTAGGCATGGTGCAGGCGGTGCCCCACAAGTACAAGGGGTTTTTGGAGGTCTTCTGCAAAAAGGAAGCTGACCAGTTGCCACCCCACCGGCCCTACGACTGCGCAATTGACCTCTTACCAGGGGCGACGCTGCCGACTGCGAAGCTGTATTCCATGTCCGAGGATGAGATGCAGGAACTCAGGGAGTTCATAGAGCACAATTTGAAGCGGGGATTCATCCAAGAATCCAAGGCAGTCGGGGGCAGTCCTGTGTTTTTCGTGAAGAAGAAGGACACGCCCCCAAAAAGACTCATTGTGGACTATCGGGCCATAAACTCGATGACAAAGCCCAAGGCCTTTCCCATGCCCAAGATTGACGATTTGCTCGCGACGGTGAGGAAGGGGAGGATCTTCACCAAGTTGGATCTATGCGGCGCATACAATCTCATACGCATGCGGGAGGGTGATGAGTGGAAGACGGCCATGTTCACGCCGTTGGGCACCTATGAATACAGAGTTATGCCGTTTGGTCTCCAAAATGGCTCCCACTGTTTCCAGGCCTTTATGCACCACGTGCTAGCGGGACTCCGTTACAAGAAGTGCGTATGTTTCCTCGACGACATCCTGATCTTCTCGGAATCGCAGGAGGCTCACGAGAGTGACGTAAAGGAGGTCCTGCAGAGGCTACGGGAGCACAGACTCTACGCCAAACTGGAGAAGTGCCAGTTCGACGTAACGGAGGTGGATTTTCTGGGCTACAGGCTGTCCGACAAGGGACTAGCCATGGACAGCGCCAAGGTCCATGCGGTGTTGGACTGGAAGAGCCCGCGCAATCGGAAGGAGGTCCAGAGGTTCGTCGGCTTTGCCAACTTTTACCGCAAGTTCATCAGGGGTTTCGCGAAAGAGACGGCGGCTATCACGGACACCCTCAGTTCCAAGAAGAATAAGTTCACCTGGACGGACCAGGAGGAGCAGTCCTTTCGGAAACTCAAGAGCCTCTTCGCGTCCGAAGAACAGCTACTACACATGAATCCCAGCAGGCCCATGCGGGTTGAGACTGACGCGTCAGACAGAGCAGTGGGGGCCGTCCTCTTGCAGGAAGATCCGCAAGGGAACTGGAGGCCCTGCGCGTTCTATTCCAGGAAGCTCAGCAAGTCGGAACAGAACTACACCATCTGGGACAGGGAGTTGCTGGCCATTCATGCGGCTTTCAAGGCGTGGAGGCACTTCCTCATCGGAGCCAAGCACACCGTGCAGGTCCGCACGGACCACAAGAACCTAGAGTATTGGCGCACGGCGAAGCTCCAGAGCCAGAGGCACATACGCTGGGCGGAGTTCTTTGCGGATTTCGACTTCAGGATAGAGTACATCCCGGGAGACAACAACGTCATAGCAGATGCGCTCTCCAGGAAACCGCAGTATCTCGAGGAGGCGGCACCAGTGGCGGCCAAGCACATTTTCGCATCGCAGGCATGGGCTTGCGCTTCAGCCGCTGTGGACCTGGACGCGGTGCGTCGCGCGCTGCCGACGGATCCGTTCGCACAATCCAAGATGGAAGAACTGCAGAGAGGCACAGCGAAGGACGACGATTTCCAGATACGTGACGGACTACTAACCCGCAAAGGTGCTCTCTACATGCCGGGAGACGATCTCCGCGCAAAGGTCCTGCAGCAATTACACGACGCACCCAGCGCGGGTCACTTCGGCAAGGAAAAGACGGCAGACTTAGTAGCCAGAGACTTTTGGTGGCCCCAGATGCGAGGAGAGGTCGCGGATTACGTCGCCAGGTGTGACACTTGCCAGAGATCCAAACCAGTGCACAAGAAGCCAGCCGGACTCCTGGAACCGCTGGAGACGCCACTACAGCCGTGGGAGAGGGTGGCGCTGGACTTTGTT
The DNA here is from genome assembly GCF_964188305.1 of Podarcis bocagei. Lineage (NCBI taxonomy): Eukaryota > Metazoa > Chordata > Lepidosauria > Squamata > Lacertidae > Podarcis > Podarcis bocagei. The sequence continues at coordinate 367,236 of NW_027670331.1, forward strand.
ACTGATCTACCCAGTTCGCGAGGCAAGACGGCGGTACTTGTGGTTGTAGACCTGTTCACCAAGATGGCGCATTTCATTCCTTGCGCGAAGGTGGCTACAGAGGAACAGACCGCCAAGCTGTTCATAGACCACGTGTTCAGGGTTCACGGCTTACCGCGGTCCATCCTGTCCGACCGGGGCCGCCAATTCATTTCCAGTTTCTGGCAGAAGCTGCTGGGTATCCTGAACGTCAAGATCAACTTAGCGTCGGCGAGACATCCACAGACCAACGGCCAAGCGGAGAGGGTGAACGCCATCATGCAGCAGTACCTGTGATGTTACGCCAATCAACAGCCTGCGACTTGGGTGGACTACCTACCGCTCGCCAAGTTTGCCTACAACAACACGACGCACGCGTCAACGGGGGTGACACCGTTTTTCGCCAACAATGGGCGGCATCCCAAAACCTTCCCAGGGTTGGAGACGACGGCGCAGGGGGAGCCGCAGGGAGCGGAACACTTAGCAGCAGAATTGCAGGAGGTCCACGAGGAACTCCGACGACACTTGGAGCTAGCTAAGCACGCCTACAAAGTGCAGGCAGACAGGCACAGGAGGGCAGGGGAAGGTCATCCAGGTGGGGGACTGGGTATGGTTAGCGGCCCAGGCGGTGCCGGCCAAGTCGTTAGCTAAGAAAAAGCTAGGACACAAACAGCTAGGGCCATACCAAGTTGAGGCCAAGATCAATCCTGTAGCTTTTCGGTTGACCCTCCCAGAAGGTTCCAGAATGCACCCGGTCTTTCATAGGTCGGTGCTCACACCCTACAAGGCCCCACACAGGTTTCAGGAGCCAGGGACAGCACCAGACCCACGCAGAAAGTCACCAGAGGGGGGGAAGTCACCGAGGGCCACAACACTCAACGAGGTCACGGAAATTCTGGACTCGAGATGGGGGGAGGAGGGAGTAGAATACCTCCTCACCAGGGAAGGTACCCCGGCCAGCGCCAACAGTTGGGTGCCGGACTATGCTCTGGAGGAACCTCTTCTCAAAGACGAGTTCCATGCACTCTTCCCACACAGACCCATGCCAGCGGATTATTTCGACGACTGGCTTTTTACGCCCACACTTTCCGCCAGCACGTTCCAGGGGTTCTCCGCAGAGGAGACGACGCCGGAATCGAGCCCTCCAAGGGGATCGTGCTCGGGGGTGGACACGGACCGCTCTTACTGGTGGGACGATCAATCAGAAGTGGGGTGGAGCAGGAGGTGGCTAAGGTGGCCTTGGCAAACCGCATCGCCCGAGGTAACAGGGGGAGAGGCGGACGTGGACGTGTTGGGGGAGGAGCCCGGGTTCGAGCACACATACACTGAACTGGAAGCAGAGGAGATCGACGTAGACGAGGTCGTCACGGACTGGCCGGATCCAGTTGGGGGGCGGCAGACTGGGGGGAATGAACAGTTTCCAGCACTCACCCCCGCAGCAATGGAGCACCCGGAACCAGCGCCCGAGCAGCGGAAGGGGGGAAGGGGGGGCTTCGAGGGGGGATGGATGTCAGGGGTTCAGGTTGAGAGGCACAGAGCAGGCAGGAGATGGACAACGATTGGGAGGAGTCCGAGGACAGCGAGGAGGAGGATGACAATGACTCGAGGGATTCCATGAGTCTTTCCAGCGAATCAGAGGATTCCCAGAAGGGGGCGCCTGTGGTCAGGACAAGGGGAGTCCCGGGGGGGACGCATCAGGGGTAAGGGGCCAGCAGGGGATCCCAAAGTGGCAGCTGGGAATCAGGACCAGCTTCCCCACCAGAGCGCAGCGAGGGGGGGGAGGTTCCAGTGTGTCAGGGGAAGCAGCTCCGGCAGCAGAAAAGGAGGGGAGGTCAGAACAAGCCATCCTCCCGGAAGGGGAGGGGAGCAGTGAAGGGAGTAGTGTAACTGTCAAGAGGAAGGTTAGAGGTTGGGCGCGCGCGCCAAGTTCAAATGTGCAGGCGCGTGGTCAGAACAGAGAGCCCGGAGGAGGAGCCAGGTCCCAAAGCCCGCAGGAGGGAGGGAGAGCAGTCTGGGGATTCAGCGTCAGGGGAATCCAGGAGAGGCGAAACCCCAGCGGGCAGGAAGACCCTGCGGAAAAGGAGAGAAAGGAAGAGGTGGAGCAGCACAAGCATCTTAAACTGGTGCAGGGAGGGCCTGACTCAGAGGGGACTTCAGCTGTCTAAGAATAACAGACGTGGGGCTGTGCGCCTCAGCTGTGGAGCGGAAAATGAACTGCAATAAACATCTTTGTATATACAGTGGTACCTCGCAAGACGAATGCCTCCCAAGACGGAAAACCCGCAAGACGAAAGGGTTTTCTGTTTTGGAGGCGCTTCGCAAGACGAATTTCCCTATGGGCTTTCTTCTTGCGAAGCAAGCCCATAGGGAAATCTCCGGGGACCTCTTTTAAATGCTGGTGGTAGGGAGCAAAGCCTTCCCCCCCCCGGCCTTCAGAAGAGGTCCAGGAAGGCCGGCGGGGGCCAAAAGGCTTTGCTCCCCACCGCCAGCATTTTAAAAGCAGTCCGGGATAGCAGGGAAGCGCTTCCCGCTATTGCAGACGGCTTTTGAAGGCAGGCGGGGGGGGGGAGCAAAGACTTTCGTCCCCCGCCCGCCTTCAGAAGAGGTCCTGGACCTCTTCTGAAGGCGGACGGGGGGCGAAAGTCTTTGCTCCCCCCTGCCTGCCTTCCCGGGAGAGCGGAGAAAGGCAGCGCGTTTCTCCGCTGTCCCGGACGGCTTTTGAAGGCAGGCGGGGGGGGGGAGCAAAG
>NW_027670331.1:375000-450495 GCF_964188305.1 Podarcis bocagei
GAGATGCTGGGGCTCAGCCAGGCGAGTCAGTAAAGAAGTCCCCAGCACTCTTGCAGCCTACAGACCCCCTACCAACCAAGCCAGTGGTGCAGCTCACTGCAACTCTCCAGTTACCTAATGGACTCACCCTGGAAGTCCCCATTACAATTGACTCTGGTAGCAACGCAGACTTCGTGGGGGTGCAGTTCATCAAGCAGCATCGCATAGCGCTTCTACTGGCCACGCTGCCCTTAAACGTCGTCACAGTCGATGGCAGGAAGCTGCTGGGCGGGCAGGTGGTGCAACAAACGCCACCCATGGTGATGCAGATTGGAAATCATCGCGAGGTCATCAGTTTCAACGTCACCCGCCTGTCAGACACGCCTATAGTGTTAGGCATGAGCTGGCTGGATAGACACAGCCCATCATTAGCGTGGTACCAGCGACAACTCACCTTTGGATCATCCTACTGCGCACAGCATTGCATCCAGACCGGCCAGGACGAGGAGGGCCAGGAGGAAGGGCAGCAGCTGCACCTAGGCATGGTGCAGGCGGTGCCCCACAAGTACAAGGGGTTTTTGGAGGTCTTCTGCAAAAAGGAAGCTGACCAGTTGCCACCCCACCGGCCCTACGACTGCGCAATTGACCTCTTACCAGGGGCGACGCTGCCGACTGCGAAGCTGTATTCCATGTCCGAGGATGAGATGCAGGAACTCAGGGAGTTCATAGAGCACAATTTGAAGCGGGGATTCATCCAAGAATCCAAGGCAGTCGGGGGCAGTCCTGTGTTTTTCGTGAAGAAGAAGGACACGCCCCCAAAAAGACTCATTGTGGACTATCGGGCCATAAACTCGATGACAAAGCCCAAGCCCATGCCCAAGATTGACGATTTGCTCGCGACGGTGAGGAAGGGGAGGATCTTCACCAAGTTGGATCTATGCGGCGCATACAATCTCATACGCATGCGGGAGGGTGATGAGTGGAAGACGGCCATGTTCACGCCGTTGGGCACCTATGAATACAGAGTTATGCCGTTTGGTCTCCAAAATGGCTCCCACTGTTTCCAGGCCTTTATGCACCACGTGCTAGCGGGACTCCGTTACAAGAAGTGCGTATGTTTCCTCGACGACATCCTGATCTTCTCGGAATCGCAGGAGGCTCACGAGAGTGACGTAAAGGAGGTCCTGCAGAGGCTACGGGAGCACAGACTCTACGCCAAACTGGAGAAGTGCCAGTTCGACGTAACGGAGGTGGATTTTCTGGGCTACAGGCTGTCCGACAAGGGACTAGCCATGGACAGCGCCAAGGTCCATGCGGTGTTGGATTGGAAGAGCCCGCGCAATCGGAAGGAGGTCCAGAGGTTCGTCGGCTTTGCCAACTTTTACCGCAAGTTCATCAGGGGTTTCGCGAAAGAGACGGCAGCTATCACGGACACCCTCAGTTCCAAGAAGAAGAAGTTCACCTGGACGGACCAGGAGGAGCAGTCCTTTCGGAAACTCAAGAGCCTCTTCGCGTCCGAAGAACAGCTACTACACATGAATCCCAGCAGGCCCATGCGGGTTGAGACTGACGCGTCAGACAGAGCGGTGGGGGCCGTCCTCTTGCAGGAAGATCCGCAAGGGAACTGGAGGCCCTGCGCGTTCTATTCCAGGAAGCTCAGCAAGTCGGAACAGAACTACACCATCTGGGACAGGGAGTTGCTGGCCATTCATGCAGCTTTCAAGGCGTGGAGGCACTTCCTCATCGGAGCCAAGCACACCGTGCAGGTCCGTACGGACCACAAGAACCTAGAGTATTGGCGCACGGCGAAGCTCCAGAGCCAGAGGCACATACGCTGGGCGGAGTTCTTTGCGGATTTCGACTTCAGGATAGAGTACATCCCGGGAGACAACAACGTCATAGCAGATGCGCTCTCCAGGAAACCGCAGTATCTCGAGGAGGCGGCACCAGTGGCGGCCAAGCACATTTTCGCATCGCAGGCATGGGCTTGCGCTTCAGCCGCTGTGGACCTGGACGCGGTGCGTCGCGCGCTGCCGACGGATCCGTTCGCACAATCCAAGATGGAAGAACTGCAGAGAGGCACAGCGAAGGACGACGATTTCCAGATACGTGACGGACTACTAACCCGCAAAGGTGCTCGCTACATGCCGGGAGACGATCTCCGCGCAAAGGTCCTGCAGCAATTACACGACGCACCCAGCGCGGGTCACTTCGGCAAGGAAAAGACGGCAGACTTAGTAGCCAGAGACTTTTGGTGGCCCCAGATGCGAGGAGAGGTCGCGGATTACGTCGCCAGGTGTGACACTTGCCAGAGATCCAAACCAGTGCACAAGAAGCCAGCGGGACTCCTGGAACCGCTGGAGACGCCACTACAGCCGTGGGAGAGGGTGGCGCTGGACTTTGTTACTGATCTACCCAGTTCGCGAGGCAAGACGGCGGTACTTGTGGTTGTAGACCTGTTCACCAAGATGGCGCATTTCATTCCTTGCGCGAAGGTGGCTACAGAGGAACAGACCGCCAAGCTGTTCATAGACCACGTGTTCAGGGTTCACGGCTTACCGCAGTCCATCCTGTCCGACCGGGGCCGCCAATTCATTTCCAGTTTCTGGCAGAAGCTGCTGGGTATCCTGAACGTCAAGATCAACTTAGCGTCGGCGAGACATCCACAGACCAACGGCCAAGCGGAGAGGGTGAACGCCATCATGCAGCAGTACCTGTGATGTTACGCCAATCAACAGCCTGCGACTTGGGTGGACTACCTACCGCTCGCCAAGTTTGCCTACAACAACACGACGCACGCGTCAACGGGGGTGACACCGTTTTTCGCCAACAATGGGCGGCATCCCAAAACCTTCCCAGGGTTGGAGACGACGGCGCAGGGGGAGCCGCAGGGAGCGGAACACTTAGCAGCAGAATTGCAGGAGGTCCACGAGGAACTCCGACGACACTTGGAGCGAGCTAAGCACGCCTACAAAGTGCAGGCAGACAGGCACAGGAGGGCAGGGGAAGACATCCAGGTGGGGGACTGGGTATGGTTAGCGGCCCAGGCGGTGCCGGCCAAGTCGTTAGCTAAGAAAAAGCTAGGACACAAACAGCTAGGGCCATACCAAGTTGAGGCCAAGATCAATCCTGTAGCTTTTCGGTTGACCCTCCCAGAAGGTTCCAGAATGCACCCGGTCTTTCATAGGTCGGTGCTCACACCCTACAAGGCCCCACACAGGTTTCAGGAGCCAGGGACAGCACCAGACCCACGCAGAAAGTCACCAGAGGGGGGGAAGTCACCGAGGGCCACAACACTCAACGAGGTCACGGAAATTCTGGACTCGAGATGGGGGGAGGAGGGAGTAGAATACCTCCTCACCAGGGAAGGTACCCCGGCCAGCGCCAACAGTTGGGTGCCGGACTATGCTCTGGAGGAACCTCTTCTCAAAGACGAGTTCCATGCACTCTTCCCACACAGACCCATGCCAGCGGATTATTTCGACGACTGGCTTTTTACGCCCACACTTTCCGCCAGCACGTTCCAGGGGTTCTCCGCAGAGGAGACGACGCCGGAATCGAGCCCTCCAAGGGGATCATGCTCGGGGGTAGACACGGACCGCTCTTACTGGTGGGACGATCAATCAGAAGTGGGGTGGAGCAGGAGGTGGCTAAGGTGGCCTTGGCAAACCGCATCGCCCGAGGTAACAGGGGGAGAGGTGGACGTGTTGGGGGAGGAGCCCGGGTTCGAGCACACATACACTGAACTGGAAGCAGAGGAGATCGACGTAGACGAGGTCGTCACGGACTGGCCGGATCCAGTTGGGGGGCGGCAGACTGGGGGGAATGAACAGTTTCCAGCACTCACCCCCGCAGCAATGGAGCACCTGGAATTAGCGCCCGAGCAGCGGAAGGGGGGAAGGGGGGGCTTCGAGGGGGGATGGATGTCAGGGGTTCAGGGTGAGAGGCACAGAGCAGGCAGGAGATGGACAACGATTGGGAGGAGTCCGAGGACAGCGAGGAGGAGGATGACAATGACTCAAGGGATTCCATGAGTCTTTCCAGCGAATCAGAGGATTCCCAGAAGGGGGCGCCTGTGGTCAGGACAAGGGGAGTCCCGGGGGGGACGCATCAGGGGTAAGGGGCCAGCAGGGGATCCCAAAGTGGCAGCTGGGAATCAGGACCAGCTTCCCCACCAGAGCGCAGCGAGGGGGGGGAGGTTCCAGTGTGTCAGGGGAAGCAGCTCCGGCAGCAGAAAAGGAGGGGAGGTCAGAACAAGCCATCCTCCCGGAAGGGGAGGGGAGCAGTGAAGGGAGTAGTGTAACTGTCAAGAGGAAGGTTAGAAGTTGGGTGTGCGCGCCAAGTTCAAATGTGCAGGCGCGTGGTCAGAACAGAGAGCCCGGAGGAGGAGCCAGGTCCCAAAGCCCGCAGGAGGGAGGGAGAGCAGTCTGGGGATTCAGCGTCAGGGGAATCCAGGAGAGGCGAAACCCCAGCGGGCAGGAAGACCCTGCGGAAAAGGAGAGAAAGGAAGAGGTGGAGCAGCACAAGCATCTTAAACTGGTGCAGGGAGGGCCTGACTCAGAGGGGACTTCAGCTGTCTAAGAATAACAGACGTGGGGCTGTGCGCCTCGGCTGTGGAGCGGAAAATGAACTGCAATAAACATCTTTGTATATACAGTGGTACCTCGCAAGACGAATGCCTCCCAAGACGGAAAACCCGCAAGACGAAAGGGTTTTCTGTTTTGGAGGCACTTCGCAAGACGAATTTCCCTATGGGCTTTCTTCTTGCGAAGCAAGCCCATAGGGAAATCTCCGGGGACCTCTTTTAAATGCTGGTGGTAGGGAGCAAAGCCTTCCCCCCCCCCCGGCCTTCAGAAGAGGTCCAGGAAGGCCGGCGGGGGCCAAAAGGCTTTGCTCCCCACCACCAGCATTTTAAAAGCAGTCCGGGATAGCAGGGAAGCGCTTCCCGCTATTGCAGACGGCTTTTGAAGGCAGGCGAAAGTCTTTGCTCCCCCCTGCCTGCCTTCCCGGGAGAGCGGAGAAAGGCAGCGTGTTTCTCCGCTGTCCCGGACGGCTTTTGAAGGCAGGCGGGGGGGGGGGAGCAAAGACTTTCGCCCCCCGTCCGCCTTCAGAAGAGGTCCAGGACTCCTTCTGTTCCTCCTCCCGCATCGCAGCGACGCGCCTGTCCTGGAAGCCGAAGGAGGAACAGAAGGGTCTCCTTCCGTTCCTTCTCCAGCTTTGCTGAAGGGCGCTGCGCCTTCTCCCTCTCTGCGCAGCGCCTCTCCTGTGAAGCAGAGGCGCTGCGCAGAGAGAGAGAGAGAAGGCGCAGCGCCCCTTGAGCAACGCGCCTGTTATGCAAAGCCGGAGGAGGAACAGAAGGGTCTCCTCCTGTTCCTCCTCCCGCTTCGCAGTGACGCGCCTGTCCAGCGAAGCCCGAGGAGGAACAGAAAGGTCTCCTTCTGTTCCTTCTCCAGCTTCGCTGAAGGGGCGCTGCGCCCTCTCCCTCTCTGCACAGCGCCTCTCCTGTGAAGGAGAGGCGCTGCGCACAGAGAGAGAGAAGGCGCAGTACCCCTTGAGCAATGCGCATATCAAGCGAAGCCGGAGGAGGAACAGAAGGGACTCCTTCTGTTCCTTCTCCAGCTTCGCTGAAGGGCGCTGCGCCTTTTCCCTCTCTGCGCAGCGACTCTCCTGTGAAGCAGTCTTTGTCCCTCCTGCCTGCCTTCCCAGGGGCTTTTACATCGCCCCGGACAGCGGAGAAGTCCTCCACTGTCCCGGGCGATTTTAAAATGCCGCCCGCCAGCATTTTAAGATCGCCCCGGACAGCAGAGAAGTCCTCCGCTGTCCCGGGTTTTTTAAAATGCTGGGGATGGGAAGAAAAGCCCTTGTCCCCCCCCCCCAGCCTTCAGAAGAGGTCGGGGGACAGACCGGACTTGGTCTGAAGGCGGTTTCCATAGGAACGCATTAATTGATTTTCAATGCATTCCTATGGGAAACCGTGCATTGCAAGACGAAAAACTCGCAAGAAGAAAAAACTTGCGAAACGAATTAATTTCGTCTTGCGAGGCACCACTGTAAAGTGAACCTGGCATTGGTCCTTTGTGAGCTGGGACCTGAGGCAGCCCTGACACTAACCCTAGCCCTAACCCTAACCCCTTTCCTGACCCTGACTCTGACCCTAACCCTAACCCTAGCAAAGCGAAGTATAATATGCCACACAGGTTGTTCGGTGGTCATTCACCCCGACCCTAACCCTAAGCCTAAACATAACCCTAACCCTAACCCTAATCCTAACCCTAACCCTAACCCTAACCCTAACCCTAACCCTAAACCTCACCCCAACCCCAACCCTAACCCTAACTCCAACCCTAACCCTAACCCTAACCCTGACCTTATCCCTAACCCTAACCCTAACCCCAACCCCAACCCTAACCCTAGCCCTAACCCTGATCCCGACCCTAACCCTAACCCTAGCCCTAACCCTAGCAAAGCGAAGTATAATATGCCACACAGGTTCTTCGGTGGTCATTCACCCCGACCCTAACCCTAAACATAACCCTAACCCTAACTCAAACGCTAACCCTAACCCTAGCCCTAACCCTAACCCTAACCCTAACCCCAACCCTAACCCTAACCCTAACCCTAACCCTAACCCTAGCCCTAACCCTAATCCTAACCCTATCCCTAACCCTAACCCCGATCCCGACCCTAACCTTAACCCTATCCCTAACCCTAGCAAAGCGAAGTATAATATGCCACACATGTTCTTCGGTGGTCATTCACCCCGACCCTAACCCTAACCCTAACCCTAACCCTAACCCTAACCCAAACCCAAACCCTAAGCCTAAGCCTAAGCCTAACCCTAAGCTTATTTCAAATTGGTGTTTTTGGGGTTAGAATGCAAATTCATTCAAAAATCGCAGTGACATGTTTGTTATCAGCCCAAATCAAGTATAGGTGTTTTGGTTCCATCTCAATAGAAGGAGGTCAAAAAAGCTTGCATTGTTCTTTCTTACCCTAACCCTAACCCTAACAATAACCCTAACCCTAACCCTAACCCTAACAATAACAATAACCCTAACCCTAACCCTAACCCTACCCCAACCCTAACCATATCTCTAACCCTAACCCTGACCCTGACCCTGACCCCGACCCCAACCCCAACCCTGACCCTGACCCCGACCCCAACCCCAACCCTAACCCTAGCAAAGCGAAGTATAATATGCCACACAGGTTGTTCGGTGGTCATTCACCCCGACCCTAACCCTAACCCTAAACAAAACCCTAACCCTAAACAAAACCCTAACCCTAACCCTAATCCTAATCCTAACCCTAACCCAAACCCTAACGCTAACCCCAACCCTAACCCTAACCCTAACCCTAAACCTAACCCTAAGCTTATTTCAAATTGGTGTTTTTGGGGTTAGAATGCACATTCATTCAAAAATCGCAGAGTGACATGTTTGTTATCAGCCCAAATCAAGCATAGGTGTTTTGGTTCCATCTCAATGAAGACGAGCAGCAAAGTCAGTCCTCAGGGAATGTGCAGGCAACCTTGGAATAGACAGCTCACGGAAGAACCCCGACCAAACCTAAGAGGAGGCGTGTAGTGGTGATAGGGGATTCCCTACTGAGGGGAACAGAAGCAGTGATCTGTGGGCCTGACAAGATGTCTCGGGAAGTGTGCTGTCTCTCCGGGGCAAAGATCCAAGATGTAACTGAACGACTGCAAGGAATCATAAAACCCACTGACAAATATCCCTTCCTCTTGGTTCATGTGGGAACCAATGACACTGCAAGCAATAGCCTCCAGAAGATCAAAAGAGACTACGAGGCTCTCGGCAGGAAATTGAAGCAACTAAATGCACAAATTGTCATATCATCTGTCCTCCCAGTTGAACGACGTGGCCCAGGGAGAGAGGGAAAAATAGTGGAAGTGAACAGCTGGCTTTGCAAATGATGTAAACAGGAACGGTTTGGATTCTTAGATCACGGACTGCAGTTTCTTGAAGATGGACTTCTGGCAAGCGATGGGCTGCACCTCACAACGGTTGGGAGGAATGTTTTTGCCAAAAATCTCAGAAACCTCATCAGGAGGGCTTTAAACTGACTAATGTGGGGGAGGGAGACAGTGCTCCTGAAGGTAGGAGTCTATCAATTGATTAAGATGATCATCCAAATGTCATAGACCAAATGGAGCAAACAGCACGCAGACCTAGTGGTGGGAGGAAAAAATCCTTAAATAAGAGACACGGGGTAATGATTAACGGACTTCAATGTCTGTACACTAATGCACAAAGCATGGGAAATAAACAAGATGAGCTTGAGCTCTTGGTACAGCAAACTAAATATGACATAATAGGCATCACTGAAACCTGGTGGGATAAGTCCCACAATTGGAATGTAATAATGGGGGGATACAATCTATTTCAGAGAAACAGACCAGACAAGAAAGGAGGAGGAGTGGCTTTATATGTCAGGGATGTGTATACCTGTGAAGAGATCCAAGATTTAGAACCTCAAAGCCAAAGTGAGAGCATTTGGGTCAAAATTAAGGGAGAGAAGAATAACAGAGATCTCATTGTGGGAGTTTACTATAGATCCCCAAGCCAAACGGAGGACATAGATGATGCCTTCCTGGAACAGATGGCCAAGCATGCAAAAGGAAGGGAGATAGTAGTAATGGGGGACTTCAATTACCCGGATATTTGTTGGATGTTGTCAGAGCTGCTTCCAGATCCTAGCTCACAGAGGATCACGCTAGCCAGCGATCATTAAGTAAAAGTCTTTATTGAGTTACAGTTTCCATTCTCAAGCTGTTGCGTGCAACTCTACGTCTAGTGGTTAGATCGGCGAAGCTCCGTCTGAGTCTCCGCCCCTTGTGCACCAACTTAATATCCTAGCCCTGCTCCACCTTTTCCGCCTGACTGTTCTCCTCTGGGTCCCTCTGCCCCCCGGGGTCTCTTCCTTCCTGGATTCTTCTGACGCCGACCCCCCGGACCCTCCTGTCTCCTTGCGCCGGGCTTTAGGACCTGGCTCCCTTTCCGGGCTGCCTACTGCGTCACTTTCCTGTGCATTTGAACTTGGCGCGCGCGCCCAACCTTCCACTTTCCGTCTGACCGTTTCTTCGCTCCCCGATGGAGGTGTGGCCACTCCTGACTCGTGCCCTCCCCCCTGTTGTGAGCTGCCAGCGCTTGATCCCTGGCTCCCTTCCTCTTCCCTGCTCTCTGGCGGTGACGCTGGTCCCGATTTCCAACTGCTCTCCTCTGAGTCCCCTCTGGCTCTCTTTTCCTGGGGTGTCCCCCTAGGCTCCCCCCTTGCCCTGGCCACTGGTGCTCCTTTCTGTGAATCTTCTGATTCACTGGAAAGACTCGGAGATCTCGGGTCGTCGTCATCACTCATTTTTTCTTCTGCCTCCTCCCCCTCGCTCTCTGTTTCCTCCCTTGCCCTTGCCTCTGCTCCTGAACCCCTGACAGATGTCAAACTCAGCCAAGAGCTTAAGGTCAAACAGATTCCTCACTGGCCTTGCAGACAACTTCATTGTCCAGAAAGTGGGAGAAGCAACAAGAGGAACAGCCATTTTAGATCTGGTCCTCACCAATGTTGATGACCTGGTTAGTGGGGTAGAAGTGGCAGGATCATTAGGCACGAGTGATCATGCTCTTCTGAAGGTTACTATACAGCGGAAAGGAGCAGCCAAGCATACTAGGACTCAATTTCTTGACTTTAAGAAAGCCGACTTCATAAAACTTAGGGAAGTGCTGGGTGAGATCCCATGGACAGTAATAATAAAAGGAAAGGGAGTTAATGATGGCTGGGAGTTTGTTAAGAGGGAGATAGTAAAAGCACAACGTCAGGCAATACCAATGAGATGGAAACATGGAAGGTGCTTAAAGAAGCCAGGGTGGCTATCTAAAGAACTTTTAACTGAGTTAAGATTAAAAAAGGATGTGTACAAAAAATGGAAAAGGGGGGAAACCACCAAAGAGGAATTCAAACAAATAGCCAGCACGTGTAGACACAAAGTTAGAAAAGCTAAAGCACAGAATGAACTCAGGCTTGCTAGAGAGGTTAAAAGCAACAAAAAGGCTTTTATGGGTATGTTCGTAGCAAAAGGAAGAACAAAGAAACAGTGGGGTCACTCAGAGGAGAAGATGGTGAAATGCAAACAGGGGACACAGAAAGGGCTGAACTCCTCAATGCCTTCTTTGCCTCAGTCTTCTCCGATAAAGAAAACAATGCCCAACCTGGAGCATTTGGCAGGGGGTTGGACTCGATGGCCCTTGTGGTCTCTTCCAACTCTATGATTCTATGAAATGTATTAATCGGGGATCTGTCCTGCAGTTGTCAGCACTCGTCATAGATGAGCACATCACGGCAATCTTCAGCTCAGACAATTACATAGTCAAAGAGGTGCCAGTGGTTCGACCGAGGGTGCTTGTTATAGGTAATAATAAGGTTGTGCGCTGCACATGTAGTCAAAAGGAAGATTCCGTATTGGTTGCTGTTGCCAGTTCCTTCTTTCCCAATTTTCCCAGGTCACAGATCGAAATGCATCACAACTCTTGCATTAAAATCACCCAGGAGGATTTTTTTATCCTCTTTAGGCATCTCCTTAGGTGTTTGGGGTGAGGGGTCAGAGTCTAGGGTAGGGATTTAGGGTTAGGATTTAGGGGCTAGGGCCCCTAAATTGACCCCATTTAAAAATGACCCCAACCCCAATCCTTACCCAAACCCAACCCCTAGACCTAACCCCTAACCCCTTAACCCTCGCCCTAACCCCAGCCCCTAAATCCTAAACCCTAACCCTAAATCCCTACCCTAGACTCTGTGTCTCACCTCCAATCCCAAACAGTAAGGGTTAGGGTTTACGATTTAGGGTTGGGGTTAGGGTTCGGGGTTGGGTTCGGGTTCGGGCATTGGTAGGCAAACAACGGCCTGGGGGCTGGATCTGACCCAATTGTCTTCTAAATCCGGCCCACAGATGGTCCAAGAATCAGCAGTCTTTACATGAGTAGAATGTGTTGTGGAATTCGTTCATTTTTTTCCTTCAAAATATAGTTGGCCCCCCACAAGGTCTAAGGGACAGTGGACCGGCCTGATGCTGAAAAAGTTTGCTGACCCCTGGTTTAGGGTTAGGATTAGGATCAGGGTTTACAATTTAGGGTTTGGGGTTAGGGTTCAGTTTAGGGTTGGGGTTAGGTTAGGGCAGGGGTTGGCAAGCTTCACCTGCCATGGGCCGGATCACTCCCACAGAGATCATCTGTGGGCTGGACTGGCGCAGCGCTATGTTGGAAATGGTCCACAGCGCTGGAAATCGCTTCTGTGCATGCCCAAACGCCGAAAATAGTGTCTGGACATGCACAGACCTGATTTCTGGTATCTGCGCGTATGCAGACACCATTTCCAGTGCCACTTGGTAAGTCCCTGCGCTGTGGTGTGCTGCTTTAGTGCAGTGCACAGGTGACTTGCCGAGCGGGCGGCTTGGTTTGCAGGCAGCTCGTGGGTCGGTAAAACCGCATCTGGCCCATGGGCTGCACGTTTCCAACCCCTAGGGTTTAAGGGTTTAATGTTTGCGGTTAGGATTAGGATTTAGAGTTAGGGGTCAGAGTTAGGGGTCAGAGTCTAGGATAGGGGTGTAGGGTTAGGATTTAGGATTTAATGTTTGGGTTTCGGTTAGGGCTAGGGTTAAGGGGTAGGGGTTGCGGGTTAGGGTTAGGTTAGGGTTAGGCTCAGGGTCTAGGGTACAGGTTTAGGATTAGGAGTTAGGGCTCGGTTTAGGGCTAGGGGTAGAGTTGGGGTTGGGTTAGGGTTTAGGGTTGGGGTTTAGAGCAAGTGGCTGGGCAGCAATGTCTAGTGGTTAGAGCGTGTGGCTGGGAAGCATTACCTAGTGGTTACAGCGAGGGACTGGGAAGCTTTGCCTAATTGTTAGAGTGACTTAATGGGAAGCATTGTCCAGTGGTTAGAGCAAGTAGCTGTGCTTAGGAGCGAGTGGGTGGGAAGCAAGCAGCACTTCCTCTGCTCCCAGTCAGTTAAAGGGGATTGCAAGGTGTCCTTCGTGGCATAATTGGATACCTAAATAACCCTTAAAGTGCCATTTAAGAGTGCAACATCTAGCAATTAAATTCAATCACCTTTGAGCACAAGGTTGTGACGTTGTTCTGTGTAAGGGACACCTGCATATTTCTGCCTTTCAGCGGGTTGGACTGGATGACCCTTGGGTCCCTTTCAGCTATATTATATGATTCTTTGGAAAGTGCTTCAGAAAGAATAAACGGTGGGAGCATTCTTTTAAGTTAGCTCACATGGCGAGGTGGTCCCTCTGAAACTTTATTATGTCTTGCATGGCAATTTGAGCTTGACATATGCTGTGCCTGTTTTTACACGGGGCTCCTCTTTCTGTTCTTGTGAGTGGGTGGGTGGGTGGGTGGGGGAAATCGGTCCCACTGATATTCCTTAGGTTTGTATGGGCACTGCTGAATTCCTGCTCCGAAAAGGTGAAGGAGAAGGAGGGAGGGAGAAGAGGAGGTGGAGAAAAAGTCAGCAGCCGGACCTCAGGAGGCGCCCTCTGCAGCCATTTTAGGAGAGGCACGGAGGATGGAAGAAGAATGGCAAAAAAGGGCGGAAACAGAATAGCCAGGATGGGGGGACTGCATGTGGAGAGGCTGCGGGTGCCATTTTTGAAGAGGGAAATGGCTGCCCGGAAGTGGAAAAGGGCGGATAATGTTACCGTAGCTATTTTGGATGAGATAATTAATATCCGGAAGCGCCTCCATTTATGGCGGTTGTTGCCAGCGGCGCCATTTTGTGTCAGGGAAATAGATGCCGGAAGAGCCTCCATTTTGAAAGATGGGGGGAGAGGGACGTCGGCGGCAATAGGCGGAACTTCTCACGGATCTGGGCAAATCGCTGGGCGGATTAGCTAACCCTTTCCTCTCCGAGGAAGACGGAGCCGCGTGTTTGCCACCAGCCGGAGCTCGCGGTCCACGGGTAGCCGCTGGCCCCGGAGGGCGAGTCCTCTTTGCCCATTTTCCTGCTTCGTTGAGAGGGGGAAATGTGTGGCCTGCATGCGCGGCCGGAGAACCCTTGGTCAAAATTCATTTTAAGGGCGGGGGGGGGGGGGCAGAACCGAATTAACGGCGACGTGTTATTTAATATAGTGGATTTATCTGGCGGTTCACAGGATAAAAAGACGGGGTAGAAATATCTGCAAATAGTTTTTAAAAACACCAATAACCTTCCCTCCCAGAAGCGTTTAAAGGCTGTAGAATATTAATTAGCCCTTTAAAAATGCCTAAAAAGAACATTTGGGGCTTGGTCTCGTCCCCCCTAACCCTTAACAGTAGAGGTTTTTTAATTTATTCTCTTTTGGGGAGAAACACCCCCTGGACCTGTCTCCTTTCCCCATTTCTCAGCAACTCCCAAGTAATTGCCTTGAGATCTCTATTGCATATAACCCTTAGACAGCTTTTGTGAGCCTAATCAAGCAATGTGCTGAAATTTTAATTTGCTCAGATGAACCATTGCTTCCATCAGTGGTTTTGGAACCAGGTAATTCCTCCAGATTTATCCACACTAGCCAAGTAAAGTCAAAACACATACCTTGAATTGAATACCACAAGAATAAATGGGGATCAGCCCCTGCTATAGTGCCCAGTCCCAAAAGCCATTTGTGTTGTTAAGATTTTTAAAAGCAGAAATAATATTTACAAAACAGCAACTTCAGACCACTTGCAGCACTTTGCAATGTTAAGAGGTGCTCTAAAGAAAAGCACTTTCTACATTCATGAGCCTCATTTTTTCCCCTTTTGCTGGAGGTATAAATGTTGTTAGCAATGTGCAATCACCCTGAAGGCTTCAGGCCTGCTCCTGACTGTTGAAATGCTCCTGGGGAGGCTGTAAGTCAGTCAGTAAACTCTGCTTCCAGTCAGTAAACTGATTGCAAGGTGTCCTTCATGGCATAACTTGCAGCTGCAGGAGAAGGTGTGGATCCTATACCTAAATATCCCTGAAAGTGTCATTTAAAAGTGCAACATCTAGCAATTAAATTCAATCACCTTTGAACAGAAGGTTGTGACACCTGCGTATTCCTGGGTTGCAGCGAGCTGGACTTGATGACCATCACAGGATTCATGGAATCATAGAGTTGGAAGAGACCACAAGGGCCATCGAGTCCAACCCCGTGCCAAGCAGGAAACACCATCAGAGCACTCCTGACATATGGTTGTCAAGCCTCTGCTTAAAGACCTCCAAAGTAGGAGACTCCACCACACTCCTTGGCAGCAAATTCCACTGTCGAACAGCTCTTACTGTCAGGAAGTTCTTCCTAATGTTTAGGTGGAATCTTCTTTCTTGTAGTTTGGATCCATTGTTCCGTGTCCGCTTCTCTGGAGCAGCAGAAAACAACCTTTCTCCCTCCTCTATGTGACATCCTTTTATATATTTGAACATGGCTATCATATCACCCCTTAACCTCCTCTTCTCCAGGCTAAACATGCCCAGCTCCCTTAGCCGTTCCTCATAAGGCATCGTTTCCAGGCCTTTGACCATTTTGGTTGCCCTCCTCTGGACACGTTCCAGTTTGTCAGTGTCCTTCTTGAACTGTGGTGCCAAGAACTGGACACAGTACTCCAGGTGAGGTCTGACCAGAGCAGAATACAGTGGCACTATTACTTCCCTTGATCTAGATGCTATACTCCTATTGATGCAGCCCAGAATTGCATTGGCTTTTTTAGCTGCCGTGTCACACTGTTGGCTCATGTCAAGTTTGTGGTCAACCAAGACTCCTAGATCCTTTTCACATGTACTGCTCTCAAGCCAGGTGTCACCCATCTTGTATTTGTGCCTCTCATTTTTTTTGCCCAAGTGCAATACTTTACATTTCTCCCTGTTAAAGTTCATCTTGTTTGTTTTGGCCCAGTTCTCTAATCTGTCAAGGTCATTTTGAAGTCTGATCCTGTCCTCTGGGGTGTTAGCCACCCCTCCCAGTTTGGTGTCATCTGCAAATTTGATCAGGATGCTCTTGAGTCCATCATCCAAGTCGTTGATAAAGATGTTGAATGAGCCAACAGTGTGACGCGGCAGCTAAAAAAGCCAATGCAATTCTGGGCTGCATCAATAGGAGTATAGCATCTAGATCAAGGGAAGTAATAGTGCCACTGTATTCTGCTCTGGTCAGACCACACCTGGAGTACTGTGTCCAGTTCTGGGCACCACAATTCAAGAAGGACACTGACAAACTGGAACGTGTCCAGAGGAGGGCAACCAAAATGGTCAAAGGCCTGGAAACGATGCCTTATGAGGAACGGCTAAGGGAGCTGGGCATGTTTAGCCTGGAGAAGAGGAGGTTAAGGGGTGATATGATAGCCATGTTCAAATATATAAAAGGATGTCACATAGAGGAGGGAGAAAGGTTGTTTTCTGCTGCTCCAGAGAAGCGGACACGGAACAATGGATCCAAACTACAAGAAAGAAGATTCCACCTAAACATTAGGAAGAACTTCCTGACAGTAAGAGCTGTTCGACAGTGGAATTTGCTGCCAAGGAGTGTGGTGGAGTCTCCTACTTTGGAGGTCTTTAAGCAGAGGCTTGACAACCATATGTCAGGAGTGCTCTGATGGTGTTTCCTGCTTGGCAGGGGGTTGGACTCGATGGCCCTTGTGGTCTCTTCCAACTCTATGATTCTATGATTCTATGATTCTATGATTCTATGAATAAGACCGGGCCCAAGACAGAACCCTGTGGCACCCCACTAGTCACTCTTCTCCAGGATGAAGAGGAACCATTGATGAGCACCCTTTGGGTTCGGTCAGTCAGCCAGTTACAAATCCACTGAGTGGTAGCATAGTCAAGACCGCATTTTACCAGCTTCTTTACAAGAATATCATGGGGCACCTTGTCAAATGCCTTGCTGAAATCAAGGTAGGCTACATCCACTGCGTTCCCTTCATCTACCAGGGTTGTAATTTTGTCATAAAACGAGATCAGGTTAGTCTGACATGACTTATTTTTCAGAAATCCATGCTGACTATTGGTGATCACAGCATTCCTTTCTAGGTGCTCACAGACTGTTTGCTTAATGATCTGCTCCAGAATCTTCCCTGGTATTGATGTCAGACTGACTGGGCGATAATGATTTGGGTCCTCTCTTTTCCCCTTTTTGAAAATAGGGACAACATTTGCCCTCCTCCAGTCTGCCGGGACTTCGCCTGTTCTCCAGGAATTCTCAAAGATGACTGCCAGTGGTTCTGAGATCACATCTGCCAGTTCTTTTAATACTCTTGGATGCAGTTCATCTGGCCCTGGAGACTTGAATACATCTAAACTAGCCAAGTATTCTTGTACTATCTCCTTAGTTAGTTCAGCCCTTTCTGTGCCCCCTGTTTGCATTTCACCATCTTCTCCTCTGAGTGACCCCACTGTTTCTTTGTTCTTCCTTTTGCTATGAACATACCCATAAAAGCCTTTTTTGTTGCTTTTAACCTCTCTAGCAAGCCTGAGTTCATTCTGTGCTTTAGCTTTTCTGACTTTGTGTCTACACGTGCTGGCTATTTGTTTGAATTCCTCTTTGGTGGTTTCCCCCCTTTTCCATTTTTTGTACACATCCTTTTTTAATCTTAACTCAGTTAAAAGTTCTTTAGATAGCCACCCTGGCTTCTTTAGGCACCTTCCATGTTTCTGTCTCATTGGTATTGCCTGACGTTGTGCTTTTACTATCTCCCTCTTAACAAACTCCCAGCCATCATGAACTCCCTTTCCTTTTAGTATTACTGTCCATGGGATCTCACCCAGCACTTCCCTAAGTTTTATGAAGTCGGCTTTCTTAAAGTCAAGAAATTGAGTCCTAGTATGCTTGGCTGCTCCTTTCCGCTGTATAGTAAACTTCAGAAGAGCATGATCACTCGTGCCTAATGATCCTGCCACTTCTACCCCACTAACCAGGTCATCAACATTGGTTAGGACCAGATCTAAAATGGCTGTTCCTCTTGTTGCTTCTCCCACTTTCTGGACAATGAAGTTGTCTGCAAGGCCAGTGAGGAATCTGTTTGACCTTATGCTCTTGGCTGAGTTTGACATCCAACAAATATCCGGGTAATTGAAGTCCCCCATTACTACTATCTCCCTTCCTTTTGCATGCTTGGCCATGTGTTCCAGGAAGGCATCATCTATGTCCTCCGTTTGGCTTGGGGATCTATAGTAAACTCCCACAATGAGATCTCTGTTATTCTTCCCTCCCTTAATTTTGACCCAAATGCTCTCACTTTGGCTTTGAGGTTCTAAATCTTGGATCTCTTCACAGGTATACACATCCCTGACATATAACGCCACTCCTCCTCCTTTCTTGTCTGGTCTGTTTCTCTGAAATAGATTGTATCCCTCCATTATTACATTCCAGTCGTGGGACTTATCCCACCAGGTTTCAGTGATGCCTATTATGTCATATTTAGTTTGCTGTACCAAGAGCTCAAACTCATCTTGTTTATTTCCAATGCTTTGTGCATTAGTGTACAGACATTAAAGTCCATTAATCATTCCCCCGTGTCTCTTATTTAAGGATTTTTTCCTCCCACCACTAGGTCTGCGTGCTGTTTGCTCCATTTGGTCTATGACATTTGGATGATCATCTTAATCAATTGATAGACTCCTACTTTCAGGAGCACTGTCTCCCTCCCCCACATTAGTCAGTTTAAAGCCCTCCTGATGAGGTTTCTGAGATTTTTGGCAAAAACATTCCTCCCAACCGTTGTGAGGTGCAGCCCATCCCTTGCCAGAAGTCCATCTTCAAGAAACTGCAGTCCGTGATCTAAGAATCCAAACCGTTCCTGTTTACACCATTTGCAAAGCCAGCTGTTCACTTCCACTATTTTTCCCTCTCTCCCTGGGCCACGCCGTTCAACTGGGAGGACAGATGAGATGACAATTTGTGCATTTAATTGCTTCAATTTCCTGCCCAGAGCCTCGTAGTCTCTTTTGATCTTCTGGAGGCTATTGCTTGCAGTGTCATTGGTTCCCACATGAACCAAGAGGAAGGGATATTTGTCAGTGGGTTTTATGATTGCTTGCAGTCGTTCAATTACATCTTGGATCTTAGCCCCAGGGAGACAGCACACTTCCCGAGACATCTTGTCAGGCCCACAGATCACTGCTTCTGTTCCCCTCAGTAGGGAATCCCCTATCACCACTACATGCCTCCTCTTAGGTTTGGTCGGGGTTCTTCCGTGAGCTGTCCGTTGCAAGGTCGCCTGCACATTCCTTCAGGACTGACTTTGCTGCTTGTCTTCATATACCTGATCGACTGTAATGAGGGAGAGATCCTCAAATGGAGTCTGTTCTTCGTCTTCCATGCTAGGGGAGAGGACTTCAAAGCGATTGTGTCTTTCTAAACAATCAGAGCGAACCCTGGGCCTCCTACGTCTTTGAGTCACGTTTCTCCATATATCTGGCACCTGTGTTGGTGAACTAGCCTCCTTCTCAGGGGTGTCCCCTGTCTCCTCCTTGGTGGAGACGATGTTCTCTGTTGCTTCCAAGAAGAGCTCCAGCTCTCTAATTCTTTGGAGCGTAGCTACACGTTCCTCCAGTTGCTGGACTTTGTCTTCTAAGAGGGCAATCAATTGCTGCAGGTAAAGCTGCCTGCAACCTTTGGCAAGATGGCAAACATTGTGCAGGAACCACAGGCGACTGCAGCTGTTTCCTCACCCTCATCATTTCATGATGGCTATTAAGTTTGTACCTCAACAAAGTCTTCAGGGAAGGAAACCAAGGTGCAAAATGAACACTCAAGCTCTTCAAGATCCTATTAAACGGGATTGCTTCCTGTCAGGGAACTGCCATCAGTGCCGGAGGGAGAGAGCAAGCTCCAGAGGGATCCCAGAGAGCGTCCCGGGATTGGGAGAGGCAGCCCATCTTCTGGGGAAGGGAATCAGCTTAGCTCCAGTGGAGAAGGGGGGGCAGATGGGGGAATCAGAGAGGCGGTCACATGACTCCTTGCCGGGGACAAACGGGGAAAGGAAGGGTCCTCCGCTGCCTATGCCCTCCTTGCGCAGAAGGCTTCCGCGCAGGGAGAGTAGGAGGAGACTGGGCGTCAAAGAACTTCTTTGCTGGAAGAAGTTTAAGAAACGCCCACTGACGGATTCTGCCAGCGATTGAGACAGCCACGGGTGAGTGACTGTCCGGACAGGAAAGGTTCACTCAGGCAACCCAGCCAGGTGTTGGCACAGGCTTACGCATGAGCAACCCCTAGAACCATTACACTTCCAAACAACTCTTAAGGACCATCTGCTTTTGGAGTTCCTTGATAACATCGAGGAACACTGGACAATGCTAAAAACATCTATTATTGTAGCCTGTTGGGTACCAAATCAAGGACTGGTTTCATAAGAATGACAGTGAGATTGAAAGGAAGGCCTTTCAGATCTAGCAAAAAGATAGAAACTGTGCCACTAAGGGGGGGGGGACTTCCCCTACATGTTGTTTATTGACCTGACTAAGGCCTTTGACACTGTACATCGTAATGCCTTGTAGGTTGTCCTTCTGAAAATTGGCTGCCCATATAAATTTGTGAACATCCTTTGGCTCCTCCGTGATAATATGACAGCAACAATCACAGATAACAATGGCTCTCAAAGCGAACCATTCACAGTGGCCTCAGGTGTTAACAAGGGTTGTGTTCTATTATTTTCATTGCCATGAAAATTGCTACTTCTATTATTTTCATTGCCATGAAAACTCCCCTACGGAGTAGAAATAACATATCAAAAGAGGGAAAGCTCTTTGAGTAAGTTGAAAGCAAAGGCTAAGGTTACCATAACTCATAGAGCTTTAGTATGCTGATGACAACATAGTGTGTGCATACTCGGAGGATGACCTCCAAACCATCCTCATTACCTTTGCAGAAGTTTACGAATAGCTTGCCCTATTGCTCAACATCCGCAAAACCAAAGTGCTTGCACCAAAAAGCACAAAACAACAAGCACAAAACAACCCCTCTGCAGCACCACAAATGTTGGAAAGTGTGTATCACTTTTCCTACCTGGGCAGTTATCTTTCCACATTGATACCAAAATCCAGCATCACCTGAGCTCTGCGAGTGCAGCTTTCTCCCAAATGAAGTGTAGAGGATCGGGACATTTGCAGGCAAATCAAAATGCTTGTTTACAAAGCTATTGTATGCTTGTGAAACATGGATATGGTGTCTCCGAAAAATGTTACACATCACTTGGGAAGACAGTGTACTGGAAGCAGTAGTGTTAAAGCAATGATTCTTCAACATCAAATTTGTTAGAATGGTCATGTTGTTCAGATGCCTCATTAGTCTTCCAAAGCAACTATTCTATTCCAAACTTAAAAATGGAAAGTGTAATGCACTTTCAACAAAAGAGGTTTAAAGGCAAATATAAAAAGATGTATTATAAACACTGACAACTGGGAAACACTGGCCTGTGAGCACTCCAATTAGAGAACAGCCTTTACCAAAGGTGTTATGGACTCTGAAGATGCTCAAACTTAGGAAGAAAGGGAGAAACGTGCTAAGAGGAAGTAATGTTTGGCAAACCCTCACTGTGACCAACTCCTGCCCGGAAACCTATGTCCCACTGTGGAAGGACGTGTGGATCCAGAATTACCAACTCACTGTTAAGACCATGTTCATGGAAGACAATCTTACTTGGCTATGAGTGATTGCCAAAGATGAAGCAGCAGCAGCTCATGAGGCCCTGTAACTCATTTAAAGTAGCTAAAGTAGCCTTATCTTGGGCTACAGTTCCTTCCTTGCATCATCTGTTGTTATCATCAGTTTCCTTTTGGGTGAAGACAGAGACAACACAGGTATTGAGCAGTTTCACTGTCTGTCACCCATTAGCATTTCTACATCTTCTCCATGCAGAGGACCTACTACTTGCTTGCTACTACTACAAGCCTGATGTAGAAATGCAGAAAGAAAATAGCCATGTTTCTAAGATTATATAATGTTATATAATGTGTTATTAATAACTGAGATGGGGACAGAGTATTGGAGGAGGTGTAAACTTAAGGGATCCTTCCTGCAACAAATTTGCCATATTTTTAGATTCTATCTTTACAGAGATCCACAAAATTACTAGTCAATGCCTACAAAAGGCTCTGTTGAATTTGTTTCTAGATTAAAACTTGAATGTTCACTTTAAACCATTAAATGGATATTTTCTGGTAGTGGCCTGAATGCAGATTAACAGATTTTGGATGGGACTAGAAAGGGCAACTCTTATCACATGGTACCAAAAAGTGGCAGATAAGATAAAAATGTCATAGGGGCAGACAAATTCATGGTGGAATTGTATTGTTTTATTACACATATCAACAAGATGGACATCAGGGGACTTCCTACAGCATGTAAAATATTTTGACTGCTTTGATTCCTAATGGTGTGATATTTTTTCTTCTATTGTATTGGATCATCTGGGCTCAACTTTCTTTGGGTTTGTTCTGTTCTGCATCATAGTTACAGAGGGAGAGAAGAGTTACTTCTGTAAAAAGAAAAGCTATAAAAATAAATTTTAACAAACTATAAAGAATAATTTTATAGACAAGAAATCTCTACAAAGAACAGGTCCTCAAAGAATTTATTGCTTTAATAAATAACATATTTTATTGCATGTTTCTATTAACAAGAGCAGCCAAGGTCAGTAAAGATTAAATACTATTCTAGTTCCATGTATTCTCATCCCTAGCAGCATCACTGATTTACTCCTATATACAGAGTGCACATTGGAAGACAAAGCCAGGTAAGCTAAGTGTTTGTCACAATGGCAAGAAATAATTTAACACATCGATAACTAGAAACAATTACATATCAAAAAATAAAACACTGCTTATAACTTTTAGAAATCAAAACCAGGCAAGGTGTACAAAGAACCAATCAGTACACACTGCAAAGTTGTAGCAGACTTTTGGTTCCACATTGTAAACTAGGAACATAAATAGTTGCATAAGCTTTTTGTGAAATGTACACTATAGTATATTCAAGCTCCCTTGTTTTAGATGTTGTCTGGCTAAATTCGTCATTGTGGCAATAACATTTTGGTTTCAGCAATTCAGTGTTCCTCATCAGCTTTATAATCAACCATCTTGCTCAGGCAGAAAGGTGGGGTGTTTAGGAGAACAGATATGACTAAAAGTAATCTTTTTTGATACTTCAATCATTTTACTAGCAGAAGCATTATAATATTCCCCTTCCCATGCCCTCAGAGGAAGACTAAATGGGTGGAGATTACATTCAGATATCTCTTATTATACAATCCTCAATCCCAATGCTCAGCATGGAAGCAGTTTGCATTCCATTTAATTGAGCAATAAGACACTAGATGCTTTGTCTACCTCAATAAACATGTAATACATTGTTTCTGATAACACAGTACAGAAAATTCTCAAGAAAAAAACTTCTTATGACTCAGACAAGAGTTGAAATCATTATAATTTTTTTAAGAGTCTCTTTAAACAAACAGAGGTTAGAAGTAACGAGAGTGAAAAATAACCCATCATAGTGCAAGCTTTTGGGGTGACATATATAAAAGAGTGGGATGCGGGTGGCACTGTGGTCTAAACCACTGAGCCTCTTGGGCCTGCTGATCGGAAGGTTGGCGGTTCAAATCCCCGCGACAGGGTGAGCTCCTGTTGCTCTGTCCCAGCTTCTGCCAATCTAGCAATTCGAAAGCATGTCAAAGTGCAGGTACCACTCTGGAGGGAAGGTAAACGGCGTTTCTGTGCACTGCTCTGGTTTCGCCACATGACCCGGTTTTCCACATGACCCGGAAAAACTGTCTGCGGACAAACGCCGGCTCCCTTGGCCAGTAAAACGAGATGAGCACCGCAACACCAGAGTCATTCGTGACTGGACTTAATTGTCAGAGGTCCTTTACCTTTTTATATAAAAGAGCAGCTATGACACTGTTGGTTTTCACTACGTATACTTGTGAGAATTTCTATAATAACTTGTTTTTGCCCTCTCCCCAAATTCTTTTAATGAAAATTTTTGTTGCTATAAGAGGTCTTTTAAAATGAAGTGCATTATTATGTTCTGAACATATTCAGTTGGTCCAAAACCAACAAATACACTTCCATTATTAGCATGTTGATCTGGTTTTGGTTACAAGAAATTCAACTAATACCATGATTACCTGATAAATGAAAGCATACAAACAGAATACCTTAAGGACTCCTGAAGTAGTTAAAAAACTAAACAGACACAATTATACAACTATGTCACAAGGTAAAGAATATCTTAGTATAGTTTAATTATATTATGTTCCATTACATATTTTAAAACCATTATAAATATTCTGATAAGAAGCCTAAACTTTAAAGTTAGTTTTGGCTTAAATTTTTCAGTTCCTATCCTGGACTTTGCCTGCTAACTAAACAGAGGAGCCAGTGGCTAAGATGCAACCAGGCAGCAGCAGGACTCTTGATATGATCATTAAGGCTGATGACAACACTCAGCTCTGAGATAAAAGATATTGCCAGCCATTATACACCAGCATTACAAATCCAGTTTCATTTTTAACTGAGGTAGTGCTGTAGAGGTTTGAAAGGGTGCCAGTAAAAAACCAGATTTTACTGCTGTAGCAGTTGCAAACACAACCTCCTAACATGCTGAAAAATAAATACAGTCAACTGTGCTGGGGGGAAAAATGGCACTCACTCAGTCAGCCTACTGAAGAGGTCCAAAGTTCTAAAGCATAGTTTATGCAAACAGTGTTGCAAACTCAGTGAATGAGATGGGATAATTCCCCTCCATGAGAACCATGGAACTGAAAAAAGCGTACTGTATTAGGATTTTAAAATGTTTTAAATTTCATCAAGCAGTTTTCGTGGTGGTAATACTGGTTTCTTCATTCTGAAAAGAAAGAGAAAGTAAAGGCATCACTGAACTCTAGCCAAATAAATATGCAGGTTCACTACAAAGCTCCTTCACTACTCAGTTACAAGTTCAGAATGACCCAGTTCTCTGAGGGCACAGACTACCAACATGTAGAAGATGTCCTTGGTGCATTACTTTTGCCTGTTACTCTCTTGGTGTGTAAAGGTAAAGGGACCCCTGACCATTAGGTCCAGTCGCAGACGACTCTGGGGTTGTGGCACTCATCTCACTTTACTGGCGTACAGCTTCTGGGTCATGTGGCCAGCATGCCTAAGCCGCCAAAATTCTGTACAATGTTCCTCAAGCATGAGGACCACATTGCTTCATGGGCTCATCAACTACAGCTCCTAGAACTAGGTAATTAAGTTATTAAAATCTTAATTAAGTTATTAAAATCTTAAAGCACATAAACCCATTTTTAACTTGCCAAATGTGTGGCTTTTTACTATGCTGGAAGAAGAGGGAAGCTTTGGAACTGACAAGAGCATATTTTAAAGAGTCTATGTTTCCATGCCACTTTGGCATATTTTGTGATTTTAACTGCTGGAGTTCTCTCACCAGAGTACTTGCCACAAACTTGGATCTTGCAGCAGCATGTAATACTCTGTAATCCCACATCCTTCTGTTACAGGGGCCACTTCACCTCATTGCTTTAACCCCTTTTAAGTCACCTCATTGGTTTGACCTTTTATCAAAACTAGGCTTTTAGTGGTCAACTCTTCTTAAGTTAGACCTGCAACAAAATACTGCAGCCTAGAACAAAATACTGCAGCCTTTTCCTCTTGGGAAAGCAGGATTTCAGGAGAAACCCCCCCCCCCCCACACACACACAAAAGGACTTTCCTACAAACATAGCAGGCTGTAACTATACAGCATGTGAGGGATGTCTGAGAAGCTACTTTGTAGTTCTTTCCTCCTAGGACAGCCCAGTACAGGGGAGCTATTACGGACACTCATATTCCTATTTGGTTAGAAGTCCCCCTACTCCCAGGTCAGTGGGCACAGAAATCCTGCCTAAAGGTGTTACTGTAGCAAGAAAGATTGAACTGGAAGAGCTCTCATTACAGATAAAAAAAAACCTCTGTGAGACACCAAAGTTTGATCATGTTCAGAAGCTCTGGGCATAATGGTGTTTCAATCCATTATCCACACAAAAAAAGAAAAAAAGGTTAAAGTAAGGAAGCTTACCTTTCACTGAAGAGACTTCTTTCAAATTGTGGGTCAAGAAGTCTATACTGGTGTAAGTACCATTGATACTTTCATTACAGGGGTGTCTGCCTTTGTGCTTGCCTTGGCCACCACTTGCCAAATAGTCTCCTTCCAAGACATCAACAGCAATGTGGTTGAGGCCATTCTGGAAGCCAGCTGAGGTCTCCCGGCACATGGGGCTGCTGGTCTGCTCTTCTAACAAGCCATTTTTCCTGAGGGACACATTTTCCACAGAGGCAGAATTGTGTCGCTTGGGACTGTGTGCAAAGGAAGGAGAAACAGGCGTCACTGTAGTAGTAGAGGGAAAAGTCTCTGAGCTGTGCCTCCGTCGTCCCTGAGGATCAGCACGGATTACTTTGGCTCCATGATTAGGATCAGGAGGAGGACTGGCAAAGATGAAGGCCTGCACCCCCGAAAGTGTAAGTTGCTTCAATTCAGTAACAGGGCTGCTTACATTAACATTTTCTGGCTTCTGTAAAATGGGCTGGGTTGGGGTAGCTGTTGTAAAAGTTGTCTCCATTTCAACCTTTAGGTAATGTTTGTTAGGTTGCCCAGGGCTGGGGCAAGATCCTGGGATCAACACATCTTCCAAGGATTCCGCAGCTGCTGATTGTGACCCATCAAAGTTGAGGTTCATATAGCTGGGGATGAGGGAATCATTGTGCTCATTCAACCCAGAGCCAAGTGAGGAAGCTGAGCTGCCACAGGCTAGTGGATATCCAATGTGGACATACTCTCCACAGGGACTTTGTGATTCATTTGTAGGGGGTTGCTCATTCATGTAGGGAGTAAGAGAGCTCTCAGTTTGGCTGTAGTAAATGGTTGAAGGCATCATTGTGTGGTTGCAGATAGCAAGGAAGGACTCCCCTTTGGGTGTGAGAGTTAATCTCTCTACAGGTGAGTTCATAAACACATACTGGTCACTGTTCTTTTTCTCACCCAGAGAGTTTGGCTGGCTTTGGCAGGCATGAGATAGTGGGTTATAGAAGTTGTTGGTCTGGCCCCTCAGCCCCTGGCCTGCAAAGCCATCAGGAGAGGGCACAGGTGAGGCAGATCCATAGACAGGAGGCAACAGCAAAGGGGACATGTCAATGTAGTCACCACTGGTCATTCTCCCATCAAGACTCTCCCCAGATAACTTAGTACCCAACATGCGCATGTAGTCACTGTCATCTAGGGAGTTATCACTGCTGATCTTGTGGGAGTGAGGATGCAAAATCTGCTGTGGGGCTGACACACTGGTGGGGCTCATAGACATATAACCACCAGGACCACCTTGCAATGGCAAAACAGCTGCTCCCCCAGAGCTCATGGGCATGTAGCCCTCCTCCCCACTACCACTGCGACCTAGATGTGAGCTGCTACTGCTGCTGGTGGTTCCGCCAGAGCCAATGTCCACATCACAGTAGTCCTCAGGGTAAGGAGTATAGGTTCCCCTTGAAGGGGCCCCTGGTGTTGGTAAGGTAGCCCGCATGAGTGTGTACTCATCCAGCGAGGCAGAGGAGAGAAGAGTTGGCATGGGGTGCCGATATGCTGGTGTTGTCAGGGAGTAAGTGCGCTTCCTGGGAACCTTGTCTCCTCCAGCGCTCTCCCATATGTAGGGCCAATAACAAAGGTGTCCCCGCTCCATGGCAATGTAGCCATCCAGCTGCAGGTCAGGAGGAGTCTCTGGTGTGTTGCTGTGGTTACTAGCTGTTGAAGGGTCCATGGCTGGACCCAACTCCTCAAAGGCCAGGAAGCTAGCAGGATCGCTAGGGGAGCCGGAGGTGCTGCTGCTGGAAGGGTGCTGGGAGAACATGCCTGGCTCTGTAGCCAGCTTTGTAACCAAGGAGGGGGAGCACAACAAGGCCAGGGAGCGACCGGGCGGCACAGCTGTCTGGCTCCCGAGCCTGCAGCTGGCTGCCCCAGGCGTGTGCGAGTGGCCGAGCGGGGGCTCTCCAGCGTCGGACCCCGAGGGGCTGCCAGCTAGTGAACCAGCTCTGCCCCCATCACCCTCACTCGCAGTCCGGCTCCGGTTCCCACTGCTTCTGCCCGCCACCAGAGTGTCTGTACGCGACCGGCGGAGAAGCCCGGCCTGGCTGGGGGGCAGCGCCGTCAGAGAGGGAGGGTGGTGATGGCGGCGGCCGGGAACCGAAATGGGTCGACTGCACATGGCCGACAATGCTCCGCTGGCACCGGACGATGACGAACTGGATGAAGATGACGACGACTGGCTCTTGCTGCGCGGGCGGAACTCGGTGAGCTCCCGCAGCGCCTTCATGGCCTCCAGGATGGTCTCATGGATGTTCTGCGCCACCACCGAGTCGTCCGCCTGCATCCACAGCTCGCCAGGCCCAGTCGAAGCTGAGCGACCAAGCTCCATGAAGAAGAAGCTATCCGAGTGGCCGCAGCGGCGGATGTTCATGAGCTGCAGCGTCACGCAGGGCCGCTGGCAGTTGAGGCGCACCAGCCCCACCGTGCTCGCCGCTAGGCACAGCCGGTGCACGCCGGCGAGGTTGCGGCTCTGCCCGAGGCCCCGGGGCTTCAGCGTCACCTGCCACACCTCGCGGTAAGGCGAGGTCCCGGGCGGCGGCGGCGGCGGCTCCTCGCGGGAGGCCGACGGCGGCTGGCGCCGAGGGGAGTCGTGCCCGGCGGGCTGGCTCTCGCGGAGCAGCTCCGTCAGCGCCACGTACCAGGCCTCCTGCTCCGGCTCGCTCTCGGCCGCCAGCGCGAAATACTCGTCGCGCGTGTACAGAGCCACCAGGTGCTTGTGCTTGGCGTCGGCCCGCTTGTGGATGTTGAGGCAAGAGTCGAGCGCGATGGAGCGCTTGGGCGCCGCCGACTTGCTCCGCCACTTCTTCTCGCTCTCGTAGTACTCCAGCCGGGCGGGCTGAGGCGGCGCTTCGCCGCTGGCGGCGCGGAGCACGAAGAAGCGCCTGTGGCCGTGCTTGTGCTTGCGCAGGTAGCCGCACTTGCGCACGCCCGGCGGCGGCGGCGGCGGCTGCTCGGGCGGCGGCGGCTGCTGCTGCTGGTTGTTGTTGTTGTTGTTGTTGCGGTTGAGGCCGCCTTGCGGGCGGGCGGGAAGCTCCGCCGCGGGGGGACTCGCCATCCCCTCTCCCGCTCCGGGGCGGCGATTCCGAGCAGCGCTTGTGCGAGGCCCGCAGCTCGCGCGTCCCCCACCCCGGCCGCTTCGGGTCTCCGCTGCGGCCCGCGCTTGCTCGCTCGCTCAGTCCCTTCGGTGCTGCGCGCGCTCCTCGCCGGAGGACCAGAGATGCAGCAGCAGCAGCAGCAGCAGGAGGGAACTTCTCGCGCTCCGCTCTCCTCTGCCAACAGCAAAACAACACGTGACGCGCCCGGGTCACCCAGAAGCTCACGTAGGAGAAGGGGCGTTGCGGAGAGAAGCCGCCCAGGTCCTTTCATCAGCCCGCGTCCCGCATAAAAGACAGCGCGCTCCACCAATGGATTGCAGGGTGAAAGCCCCCCTCCAGGCTGCGAGGCTGCGATTGGGTTTCCAGCTGGCCTCTCTGGCCCGCTCGCCGTTTCGCCCTCCGCCTTCGCACTACCTGCCGCCGGGCGAGGATGTCTCTTGCTCTCCCTCTGAAGCAACAAATCCTCGGCAAGCGAGCGAGCGAGCGAGCGCCCTTCCCCTGCCGGAGTGGGGCTCCTTGCCCGCCCGTCGGGCCCGAGGTCCTCAG
Source organism: Podarcis bocagei (assembly GCF_964188305.1). Classification (NCBI taxonomy): domain Eukaryota; kingdom Metazoa; phylum Chordata; class Lepidosauria; order Squamata; family Lacertidae; genus Podarcis; species Podarcis bocagei. The sequence continues at coordinate 403,732 of NW_027670331.1, forward strand.
ACCTTCGTGCCCTGACTTCCCCGGCGCTTCGGTAATTCGGATGGCACGGAGAGTTCCCGCAGTTTATCCAGCGCGTTTGCTGTCGATGTGCTTATTTCTTTAATAGCGAAATATAAACAGTAAAGAGGACAGTAAAGAGGAAAGAAGAAAAATAGATAGAATGTGATAGAATTCTTAACCCTTTGCTTTCTGTTTAAAGTGATCAAAATATTTTTATAGTCATACTGCTATATTTCATTGAAATGCTGCAAATAAATAAATAAATAAATAAATAAGCAAGCAGGCACTCTGTTAAGAAGAAAGGTGACAAATGAACAGTTATCTATTTCATCAAATGAGAGTTTTCAAGGAATAAAGGTACCCTGCAACAGGAATTTTCAAGGAATAAAGTTTTCAAGGAATAAAGGTACCCTGCTTGGCAGGGGGTTGGACTCAATGGCCCTTGTGGTCTCTTCCAACTCTATGATTCTATGATTCTATTCTATGACAACACTCAGTGGCGTTTTGTCTTTTGGTCCATTCCCCATCCTCCAGTAAAGTATACACCAAACTACTCTTAAGACCAAATCTGAGCATGGTGGAGCCTACACAAGAAAAATGACAGGAAGGAACTGCTTGCTGGCTAAATATTTTTTTCTCTTTGCCCAATTAGTTTTCTATTCAAACAGGGGGGGGGGCAGGAGGCAGGGCCGGATTTAGATGAAGAGAGGCCCTAGGCTACTCCACTTGTGAGGCCCCTCCCCATCCCTCACCCTCACAACTAGAAGAAAATGGAAGAGTGTTACAGTATGAACCTGGAACATGGGTTACAAGCTCTTTGAAGATCTTCCCTCCCTACCCAGAATACATATCCAGAACCATCATTGATACATCACTGATACATCATCATTATGTCACAAGGAGGGAGGGGAGTTGTGAGGTTACCCAAGTTCATCAACTTGCCCCAGTTATCAGATCAAGTTCCTACCACCTATCAGATCAAGTTCCTAACACCTAAGGGACACGGTTGGTGCTGTGGATTAAACCACAGAGCTTAGGACTTGCCGATCAGAAGGTTGGCGGTTCGAATCCCCGCGACAGGGTGAGCTCCCATTGCTCAGTCCCTGCTCCTGCCAACCTAGCAGTTTGAAAGCACCTCAAAGTGCAAGTAGATAAATAGGTACCGCTCCAACGGGAAGGGCTGGCCTTAAGGCAATTGGAGCAGCTGGGCCAAATTGGGCCTTGAAGACTGCTCCTATGGAGGCCCCTGCACCAGGGCAATCTAGATGAATTGTATTTATATCTCTAAGATTCCAAGTTGGGCCCCAGAGCTTCAAATTGGGCCCCACTGGTCTCATAGTTGCTGGGCCTGAGTTGCCCTGCCCTTGCATGAAGTCTTGGGTTTGCAATTTTGAAGAGTGGTGACTTCCCACTGGGAAGCGGCCTGTCTGGCGAGGCCCCCTAGATTTAGAGGCCCTAGGCTTCACCCTACTTAGCCTATACACAAATCTGGCCCAGCCAGGAGGGCAGCTACCCCCCTAAATCAAGTAAATCAATAAAAATATTTAACTAACTGAGGTTATGCCCCCCACTAATATAAAGCCTGACCCTTAACAAAAATCCTGGCTATGCCCATGTACTGGTTAGCAATAAAATCATCATCATCATCATCTGGCTAGGTTTCCCTAGCCATTCTGGGTGGCTTACAATGCATATAAAAGCACAGTATTTTTTTGTGTGAAAACATTAATGAGATGAGGAAATATTTGTTTGGTAAAATATATAAAATTCATGGGTTTTTATTTTATTTTAACCTATGTGGAATTATATTCTTACAGAAATTTTGAAATTACTTTCAAAGCAGCACCCCCATCAAAGTTTGAGAGGCATTTTTCAAGCTTTGGGTGTCAGAAAAGCACTCACTGCATATGCTGTTATCAATGAGCCTTCATTTTCAGGTAATGGCCAGGCCATCAATTTATTTTTGCATGTCAGTCAAGAACAGCAGTCTATCAAATTGTATCTGTGTTGAAGTAACTGGGATCTACTGCAGAAAAAAAGATCTTGCTGGGTATTGTCTAAAATAGCTTGATGTCCAAGGCAGGCCTAAATATGAGGAATGTGTATTAGGTGATGCTGGATGCTGGAATTGAATGTATGTTCATCAAATTTGCAGATGACACCAAACCGGGAAGGTATCTAATGCAGAATTTGAATTCAAAATTACCTTCACAGATTGGAGAACTGGGCACAAGGTAACAAAATGAATTTCAATAGGGATAAATGTATGTTTTTGTCCTTAGGCAGGAAGAATCAGCTGCACATGTGAAAAGTACACGTGACATGAGTCAACAATATGATGCAGCAACGAAAAGCTAATACTATTCTAGGCTGCATCAATAGAAGTATAGTGTCCAGATCAGGGGAAGTAATAGTACCGCTCTATTCTGCTTTGGTCAGATCACACCGAGAATACTGTGTCCAGTTTTGGGCATCACAATTTAAGAAGGATGTTGACAAGTTGGAACAAGTGCAGAGTTGGGCAACCAAGATGATCAAGGGCCTTATGAGGAACAGTTGAGGGAATGCTACAACTACTGCACAATTGCGCTCATTTCACAAGCAAGGTGATGCTTAAAATTCTACAAGGCAGGCTTAAGCAGTATGTGGACTGAGAACTCCCAGAAGTGTAAGCTGGATTTCGAAGGGGCAGAGGAACCAGAGACCAAACTGCAAACATGATTATGGAGAAAGCTAGAGAGTTCCAGAAAAACATCTACTTCTGCTTCATTGACTACGCAAAAGTATTTGACTGTGTCAACCACAGCAAGTTGTTAAAGAAATGGGAGTGCCTTATCTGTCTCCTGAGAAATCTCTATGTGGGACAATAATGGAACAACTGAGCAGTTCAAAATTGGGAAAGGAGTACGACAAGGCTGTATATTGTCCCCCCGCTTATTTAACTTATATGCAGAATTCATCGTGCGAAAGGCTGGACTGGATGAATCCCAAGCCGGAATTAAGATTGCCAGAAGAGAATTGGAAATAAGAGTCAAAAAAATTAATCCCAGAACCTTTTCAGATCATAACTCCTTGATCATGGAAGCACAAAAAGATGGTTTTACGGCCAGTAAAGCGAGATGAGCGCCGCAACCCCAGTCGGTCATGATTTTGTTACAATTTTGTAATATGCAGAGAATAACATTTATAGAGAAACCAGAGATTGGAACTGAGGGAAGTCAGGGTGGGGTGGGGAGGGTGGGTTGTTTTATGGAAGGGAGGGGGGTGGGGAAATGGGGGGGAATTAAGGATGATATGTTTTAAAATAATATGTTTTGTATAAATTCAAAATAAAATAAAATAAAAAGATTGCCAGAAGAAATATCAACAACCTCAGATATGCAGATTACACAACTTTCATGGCAGAAAGTGATGAGGAATTAATGAGGGTGAAAGTAGAGAGCGCAAAATATGGTCTGAAGCTCAACATAAAAAAAACTAAGATCATGGCCACTGGTCCCATCCTGGCAAATAGAAGGGGAATAAATGGAGGCAGTGAGAGATTTTACTTTCTTGGGCTCCATGATCACTGCAGATGGTGACAGCAGTCACAAAATTAAAAGACACCTGCTTCTTGGGAGAAAAGCAATGAGAAACATAGACATCATCTTAAAAAGCAGAGACATCACCTTGCCGACCATATAGTTAAAACTATGGTTTAGTGATGTATGGAAGTGAGAGCTGGACCATAAAGAAGGCTGATCACCGAAGAATTGATGCTTTGGAATTATGGTGCTGGAGGAGATTCTTGAGAGTCCCATGGACTGCAAGAAGATCAAACCTTAAGGAAATCAGCCCTGAGTGCTCACTTGGAAGGACAGATCCTGAAACTGAGGCTTCAAGACTTTGGCCACCTCATGAGACGACTCCCTGGAAAAGACCCTGATGTTGGGAAAGATGGAGGGCACAAGGAGAAGGGGATGACAGAGGATAAGAGGACAGTGTTCTTGAAGCTACTAATATGAGTTTGACCAAACTGTGGGAGGCAGTGGAAGACAGGAGTGCCTGGTGTGCTCTGGTCTATGGGGTCACAAAGAGTAGAATACGACCAGTGGCAGAGCTTCATGCTACGGCACGGGGGGGGGGGCGGGGGCGGAGAGAAGGCGGGGGCAGGGCTGGCGCGCGTCCCAGAGGCGGTGCGCACATCCGGGGGGGGGCAGCCACGATGGCACCCCACCGGAATCGCGCTGCCAGGGGCAGTGCTCTCCCACCGCACTCCTCTTCTTCTGCCAGTGGACACGACTAAACAACTAAACAACAACAACAACAAGCTTGGAAGAGAAAAGGTTGAGAGGAGATATGATAGCCAACTTCAAATATCTGAAGGGCTGTCACATGGAAGAGGGAGCAAGCTTGTTTTCTCCTGTTCTGAAGCGTAGGGCTCAAACCAATGGATTTAAGTTATAAGAAATGAGATTCCAACTAAACATCAGAAAGAACCTTTGACAGTAGGAGCTGTCTGATAGTGGAACGGGCTCCCTCAGGAGGTTGCGGACTGTCCTTCCTTGGAGGTTTTTAATCAGAGGTTAGATGGCCCTCTTGTCATGGATGCTTTGCAGGGGGTTGGACTAGATGACCCTTGGGAGCTCTTCCAATTCCGCAATTTTTCAGTTCTATCATTCTGTGACTTATAACGTCCCTAAGAGAAGTGCATGCAAGTGTGCTGGCAATCAGAGACACAAACACTGTCCTGTGTTCAAGGGTGCCAGCTTGAATAAAATATGGAGTGCGGAGCCAACTAGTCTCTTTTGCAACATTGGTCAGTGTATGCTAGTATTTATAAGATTGTGTACTTCATTCAATTTTAGATCTACATAGATTCTCATTTACTCATTTGTAAAAAAAAAAACCACAGGCACACACCATGCAGTTGGTTTTTTCCATTCTCTTTAGTTCAGATTGTACCTTGTGAAGTGATGGAATCAGAATTCTCTGTGCTGAATGTACACAGGGACGCGGACTTATAAAAAATATTGAGGGGCCCCGGGAAAGCTCATGAATAATAAATAAGCTCATGAATATGCAAATAAAGTGGATACGGCCCTAAATAGGGCAAGCCACGCCCCCCCAGCCAGCCGATTGGCTGGCTGGGAGGTGTGGCCAGTCGGGATTCCCCTGTTCTCGCGGGGGCTGAAACCGCCAGGAGGAAGGAAATTCCCCCCGGCAGTGCCTTGGCAGTGGCGGTGGTGCTGCGAAGCAGCGAGGCAGGAGCCCCCGCCCCCGGCGCCTGAGATTATTGGGGGGGCTGAGCCCCCCCAAAAAATTTTTTGAGGGGGCTCGAGCCCCCTCAAGCCCCATGGAGTCGGCGCCTATGAATGTACACTATATGATTCTGCACCTAAACATTCCACCTAAACATTAGGAAGAACTTCCTGACAGTAAGAGCTGTTCGACAGTGGAATTTGCTGCCAAGGAGTGTGGTGGAGTCTCCTTCTTTGGAGGTCTTTAAGCAGAGGCTTGACAACCATATGTCAGGAGTGCTCTGATGGTGTTTTGTGCTTGGCAGGGGGTTGGACTTGATGGCCCTTGTGGTCTCTTCCAACTCTATGATTCTATGCATTATCCCTCAAAACAATATCAACAATATCGACAGTGTCCCATTGGATTTGGATTTGATATCCCGCTTTATCACTACCCTAAGGTGTTTCAAAGCAGCTAGCATTCTCCTTTCCCTTCCTCCCCCACAACGAACACTCTGTGAGGTGAGTGGGGCTGAGAGACTTCAGAGAAGTGTGACTAGCCCAAGGTCACCCAGCAGCTGCAGGTGGAGATGCAAACCCAGTTCCCCAGATTCTGAGTCTATCGCTCTTAACCACTACACCACACTGGCTCTCTCATTCTTTTCCCAATACATCCTCAATATGAACTATATTCCCTACAAGGTTCATCATGGCAGCTACACTGTGGCTGAGGTTATCTGTTTTTGACCCTCTAATCACATACACAATGAAATGGAAGGTTTTTTAAAAAAAAAATAATTGCATGTTTCTGCAGAGAATTCTTCCACAGAGGTCAAGGTACCTCTAGGTTTCAACACAGAGGTTGGCTCAAGGGAAATATATATTGCTTCTGATTTTACAGTACTGTCACATCAGCACCTGAATCAGTTTTTAAATCTATGGGCTTGTCGTCAATGTTTAATTCCAATATCCATATTGGCTCAGTATCATCACAAACAACAAATCCCAGAAAAGGTGGATTAGAACTGCCATTTGTCACTTTTTTGTACTATCTTAGTGTTCAAGTTTTTTTAAAACTTGTGGCATTGGACTCTTCTGGTTGGGCATCTCTCCCCACCCCTGGGCTGTGTATTAGTGAACTTGCTTAATCCAACCTGCTTTGGAAAGCTTATTATTAAGCGCTTTTTGTAGATGGGTATTTTTTCCTGCTAGGATTCTGTGTACTGGAGACCTTTCTGCTTGCTGTTCTGAGGTTTAACAAGAGAGGAACCATGGATCCCAGGACATTCCCGGATCAGAAGCTGGTGTGCCTTCTTTAAATTTGTGGTGTCCCAATAAAAGTGGGACAGTTAAGCAGTTATGATCTTGGACTCCCTTCTCTTTGAGTACTTCTGACCTTGGGGGTCTCACCCAGTAGCTCCTTAAGCTTTTGAATTCAGTCTTAAGGTCCAGAGTGCGTGTCCAACTGCACTCAGCTTTCCTTTGCCTCTGTATCATGAAACCCAGGAGGATGTGATCACTTCCTCCTAAGTTTCCCAGAACTTCTACTTCATTGAATCAATAGGTAAGCAACTTTTCTTTGGTACCTGTTCTTTCCTATACCTAAAATATCTGAAATAAAAAAAGACCTGAGTTTGTATGTATTAAAACCAAGAGACCATTGTTTTTTTTAAAAACAAATAGCTTTATTACAAATTATATTTTTTATGAAGTACACAGTCAAGTAAGTTTCCTATAAGGCCTTTAAAAATTATGTTGGCTTGATTATAATGATGCAATCTATTTTAGACATAAAATATCAGCATATTTTATAGAAACCCAATAAATAAATACATCGGACCATTTTGCATTCCACAGGAAAACAACAAAAATGCAGTATAGAAGATGAGGGCATGTTCAGTTCATTGATCAGCAAGAATTATGTTTCTTCTTGCATGCAGGCTCCTTAATGCCATACACAATTCAGCCAAGAAAAAATGTTTGTATGTCAGTACCCTCTGTTATGTCAATGAGGAATATTGGTGTTCTCTTTCCCCAGAACTCTTCTTTACATTAGTATTAATTTGTACAACAACCTTAAGTATATAATAAAGAGCCTGAGAATTCAAGATAGAATGAAGTAATCCTATATATCTAATGCACAGAAATTGAAAAGGGGCATTTACACACCTGAGGCAGAGCTGTACTCCTCTTAGCACCTTTGGTTTTTTGGGGTGGGGGAAGATTTAGAGTATCAGTGCATCACATTCATTTATAAGATAATGTTTATTCAAAAGTGACATTTGAAGTGTATCACCTTCAGTTAGGCAGGTTCCTGTAAGGCACTTGACAGTTTTCATGCTGGGTGACAATGAGGTACATAGGATATATGCCTAAGCTTTACGCTGTTAACACAATAGCACCATATTGTGATATTAGGCACAACTGGAATCTCATGTTCTTCTCATACATACTTGGCAACGGCTAACATTTGAGTGTAGATCTCCTGCTTTTAGCGTGGAAGGAGTAGGTTTCCTGAAAATTAAAAACAAAAAAGCTAAATGTGATCAGTGAAGAAAATTATCTTGAAGGGATAGTGTGTCCAACTCAGCTCACATACTGAAACTGTCAGATCATAACTTTCTACAATGAACAGAAATTAATGAGCTTAACCTCTGCCTCCTTCTTAAAGCCAGTTCTTAAATTGTTGGAATTCCTACTCCTATAGGATTGATTCCCACACTATTCCTTGATACTGTCCTTGAAAGTAAATCACAATGTTGATCCCTCTGACATAGCTTCCTGTGTTCAAAGTACAATACAGTGGTACCTCGGGTTAAGTACTTAATTCATTCTGGAGGTCCGTACTTAACCTGAAACTGTTTTTAACCTGAAGCACCACTTTAGCTAATGGGGCCTCCTGCTGCTGCTGTGCCGCCGCTGCACAATTTCTGTTCTCATCCTGAAGCAAAGTTCTTAACCTGAGGTAACATTTCTGGGTTAGCGGAGTCTGTAACCTGAAGTGTATGTAACCTGAAGCGTATGTAACCCAAGGTACCACTGTATTTAAGTTACCACATGGAAGCAGAACATGAAAGAACTACAGTGGTACCTCAGGTTACAGGTGCTTCAGGTTACAGACACTTCAGATTATAGACTCTGCTAACCCAGAAACAGTACCTCGGGTTAAGAACTTTGCTTCAGGATGAGAACAGAAATTGCGCGGCAGCAGCGGGAGGCCCCCCAGCACTGGGCACATTTTTTTTAGGGGGTGTGACCATGGGCCCCCACAATAGGCTCCCTCATTTGGCATGTGAGGGAGCTGCAGAGACAGCTTCCCTGCATGACAGCTCAATGCTGCTAGCTCAACTGGGCTGCTAGCTCCTCAACTGGGCTGTGGTGTGCAAGTGAACTCCACATGCTGCTTTGTGAGGCGAGCCACAGCGGCCTCCCTCGGCTTCCATCCTCTTTGGGGGTGTGCCCCAGGCACCTGCCCGGGCAGTGGAGCATATACTCCTCTGCTGCTATCTGAGCACACTTCTGTTCCTGACCCATAACTGGCTGTAATGCACTTCTTCTCTAGGCTGAATCTGTATCAGGGCCAAAGTAATAGTTTGACCAAAATATGCATTAAAGCATGCAGACAACTTGTATCTGAACTGTGAATTGGGATCTCAATTGCAGTGGGAATCTGATTGATAGAATCTGGTCAGGTAGAAGCACAACAGAAACAAACCAAAAAAAGGGACCAAAAAGGCAAAGTAAGTTCACTCTGTCACATCTAGTCACATTAATTTTAACTATTTAAAAAGCTGCTTTCAAAATGCATTTTTTATATCCTTGGGCAGGTATTGTCAATGCAGAAGATGTTCCCAACTTACTTGAACATTTCATTTCTCTCAATAGTGGCAAGCCAGAAGCTGTAAGCATTTGCATAATAATTGCAGGTGCCCTTGCCGTGGCATTCTATGAAGGGAGCACTGCGGAACTCTTCCAGACAGGAACCTGGAGATGCCAGCGCTTGCCCGGAGCCTTCTGCACCAGCACTGGTGTGCTGACAAAAAGACAGGTCATGCATCAGTTGATAAGAATAGATTATTGCTTTTAGTTACATATAATTCAACAGTACATTTAGTATTTAATAACAATTCAGTGGGGTAAATAACTGTTATTTGTATTCTACAGATGGGACTAGAAGTTGAAAAATAGTTAGTAAAGGTAAAGGGACCCCTGACCATTAGGTCCAGTCATGACTGACTCTGGGATTGCGGCACTCATCTCACTTTACTGACCGAGGGAGCTGGCGTACAGCTTCCGGGTCATGTGGCCAGCATGACTAAGCCGCTTCTGGCGAACCAGAGCAACCACAGAAACACAGTTTACCTTCCCGCAGGAGCGGTACCTACTTGCACTTTGACATGCTTTTGAACTGCTAGGTTGGCAGCAGCAGGGACCGAGCAACTGGAGCTCACCCCGTCACAGGGATTCGAACCGCTGACCTTCTGATCAGCAAGTCCTAGGCGCAGTGGTTTAAAATGGTTTACCAATTTAGATGTTACATTTAAATTATGGACACAAGAAATGCAAAAATAGTTTGTGTATCTGATGCATCAGGTGAAGTGGACTCTAGTCTCTGAAAATTTATATTATAATAAAATTTGTTCATCTTTAAGATGCCACAAAGCTTATTGCTGACTCTGAACAATGACTTACAGTACATCCTATACCTGGGGGCCGGATGCAGCCCAACTGCCTTCTCAATCCAGCCTGTGGACGGTTAGGGAACCAGTATGTTTTTATATGAGTAGAATGTGTCCTTTTATTTAAAATACATCTCTGGGTTATTTGTGGGGCATAGGAATTCATTCATTTATTTGTTTTTTCAAAATATAGTCTGGCCCACCACATGGTCTGAGGGACGGTGGATCGGCTCACAGCTGAAAAAGGTTGCTGACCCTTGTCCTATACAGATACCACAATGGTTGAAGTCAGAATCTTTCCTGATATGAACCTAACTAGTTGAGCCCTCCATGTGCCACCTCTGAGGGACATTTTGAAAAAGCTGACAAGGGATTTATGAAACCCTTCCCCAGTGAGGCCTGCCAATGTCACCAGGTGAAAATCTCCCTCTGTTCCAAAGCATGCAATGGCATGTGATGGTGCTTTGATTTGTTTTTTTAGTTGTTCATGCTGCCAGTTTTTACTTTGCTTATAGGGTATTGTCAGAGCTGCTTCCAGATCCTAGCTCACAAAGGATCACGCTAGCCAGCGATCATTAAGTAAAAGTCTTTATTGAATTACAGTTTCCATTCTCAAGCTGCTGCGTGCAACTCTACGTCTAGTGGCTAGATCGGCGAAGCTCCGTCTGAGTCTCCGCCCCTTGTGCACCAACTTAATATCCTAGCCCTGCTCCACCTTTTCCGCCTGACTGTTCTCCTCTGGGTCCCTCTGCCCTCCGGGGTCTCTTCCTTCCTGGATTCTTCTGACGCCGACCCCCCGGACCCTCCTGTCTCCTTGCGCCGGGCTTTAGGACCTGGCTCTCTTTCAGGGCTGCCTACTGCGTCACTTTCCTGTGCATTTGAACTTGGCGCGCGCGCCCAACCTTCCACTTTCCGTCTGACCGTTTCTTCGCTCCCCGATGGAGGTGTGGCCACTCCTGACTCATGCCCTCCCTCCTGTTGTGAGCTGCCAGCGCTTGCTCCCTGGCTCCCTTCCTCTTCCCTGCTCTCTGGCGGTGACGCTGGTCCCGATTTCCAACTGCTCTCCTCTGAGTCCCCTCTGGCTCTATCTTCCTGGGGTGCCCCCCTAGACTCCCCCCTTGCCCTGGCCACTGGTGCTCCTTTCTGTGAATCTTCTGATTCACTGGAAAGGCTCGGAGATCTCGGGTCGTCGTCATCACTCATCTTTTCTTCTGCCTCCTCCCCTTCGCTCTCTGTTTCCTCCCTTGCTCTTGCCTCTGCTCCTGAACCCCTGACATATGTTGCCTCCCTCAAGCTGCTGCAGCACCTTGGCGCGAAGTTCGTCTCCCGGCACGTAGATGGCCCCTTTACGGATGAGCAATCCATCTCTCAGCTGGAACCCGTCGGTCGCTGCCGTGCCCCTTTGCACCTCTGCCATCTTTGCTTGCGCAAAGGAGTCATCCTGCAACGCTCGTCGCACCGCCTCCAGGTCCACGGTTGCCGCGGCGCACGCCCACACTGTTGGTGCGAAGATGTGCATGGCGGCCGCTGGCGTTGCGTCCTCCAGATACTGTGGCTTACGGGAGAGAGCGTCCGCCATGATGTTGGTGTCCCCCGGGACATACTCTATTCGGAAGTCGAAGTTCGCAAAGAACTCAGCCCAACGTATCTGCCTCTGGTTCAGGAACTGTGCCGTGCGCCAGTGCTCCAGATTCTTGTGGTCCGTGCAAACCTGCACCATGTGCTTGGCGCCCATCAGGAAGTGCCTCCAGGCTTTGAACGCTGCATGAATGGCCAGCAACTCCCTGTCCCAGATGGTGTAGTTCTGCTCGGACTTGCTGAGCTTCCTGGAGTAAAACGCTCCCGGCCGCCAAACCCCCTGCGGGTCTTTCTGCAGCAGGACTGCCCCCACGGCTCTGTCCGAGGCGTCTGTCTCGACCCTCATCGGCCTGCTGGGATCGACATGCAGCAGCTGCTCTTCCGACGCGAAGAGACGCTTGAGTGCCTGAAAGGACTGCTCCGCCTGCTCTGTCCAGATGAACCTCTTTTTCTTGGAGCTAAGCGTGTCCGTGATGGCCGCTGTCTGCAGAGCGAAGCCTTTGATAAACTTGCGATAGAAGTTCGCAAAGCCGACAAACCGTTGGACCTCCTTCCGGTTGCGTGGGCTTTTCCAATCCAACACCGCTCGCACCTTGGCGCTGTCCATGGCGAGCCCCTTGTCAGACAACTTGTAGCCCAGAAAATCCACCTCAGTCACGTCGAATTGGCACTTCTCCAGCTTGGCGTAGAGCCTATGCTGCTTTAGCCTGCTCAGCACTTCCTTGACGTGTCTGTCATGCTCCTGCTGCGATTCCGAAAAGATCAGGATATCATCTAAGAAACAGACGCACGTCTTGTAGAGAAGTACCGCCAGCACGTGATGCATGAATGCTTGAAAAACGTGGGAGCCATTTTGCAATCCAAAAGGCATAACTCTATATTCGTAGGTGCCCAGTGGCGTGAACATGGCTGTCTTCCACTCATCTCCTTCCCGCATGCGAATGAGGTTGTACGCCCCTCGCAGGTCTAACTTGGTGAACACGCTGCCCTTCCGTACCTTAGCGAGGAGGTCGTCGATCCGGGGCATGGGGAAGTCCGATGGCTTGGTCACACTGTTTAAGATGCGATAGTCCACTACAAGTCTTTTTTGGGGCGTGTCCCGCTTCTTAACAAAGAATACAGGACTGCCCCCCGCTGCCTTGGACTCCCGGATGAAACCGTGCTCCAAATTATGATCTATGAACTCCTTGAGTTCTTGCAGTTCGTCCTCAGACATGGAATACAGCTTCCCTTTAGGCAGCGCCGCCCCCGGCAGCAGGTCAATTTTGCAGTCATATGGTCTGTGAGGGGGTAGCCTGTCTGCCTCCTTCTCGCAGAAAACCTCCAAAAATTCTGCGTACTTGTGGGGAATCGCTTGCAGCGTGCCTAGCAGCAGCTGTGTCTCCTCTTCCTCTCCTTCCTGCCGGGGCACGATGCAGTGTTCAGCACAAAAGGAAGAGCCGAAGGTCAGCTGCCTCTGGTACCACGCCAGCGTTGGGCTGTGCTTGTCCAGCCAACTCATGCCCAATACAATGGGCGTGTCCGATAGTTGAGTGACGTTGAAGCTGATGATTTCCTTGTGATTCCCAAGTCGCATCACCATTGGTGGTGTCTGCTTCACCACTTGCCCCCCGAGCAGCTCCCTGCCATCCACCGTGACAACCTGCAGGGGCAGCGTGGCCGGCAGCAACTGTATAGCGTGCCGGTCGACAAAGTCTTGCCCTATAAAGTCCGCATTGCTTCCTGAGTCAATGGTGATTGGCACGTCCATGGTGATTCCATTGGGCAGCTGGAGCGATGCGGTGAGCCTCACTACTGGTTTGGGCGGGAGGGGGTTCACGGGCTGTAAAATCTCTGGGGACTGCTTCACTGACACATCTGGCTGGGCCCCAGTGCCTCTTCCTCCAGCCAGACTGCGTCGTTTCCCTGCTGTGGTTCTCCGTGCTGCGTTGCTGCAGTTACCATTGCTGAGGCTGCAGTGTGCTTGCGGAGCCTCCGGGGACACTCTTTCGCCATATGCCCTGGCTCCTCGCAGATGTAACACTTCCTGTTCCCTCTAGGAGGCTTCGCCGTAACTGTTGTCGGTGCTAGGGCTCTGGCTGCTGACTGAGCCCTTGCACTTCCAACCTCCATAGGTTCTGTCCCTCCTCCAGACGGAGGCGTGGATTGCGCACGCGCTGCTTCTCTGGGAAGGAGGAGCCCCTGGCTGGTTCACGCCCTCCACGCCCTTCGTCCCTGCTCCACGGACGTTCTTCCAGCCGCACCCCCACCGCCAGCGCCCTCTGAACGATCTCCTGCGTGGTCCGGGGTCTCTCCCCCCTCGCAATTTCATCTTTAACAGAGCCGTGCAATCCCTCCCAAAACAGGTCTCTTACAGGGGCCGAATCTCTGTCCCATTCCAGGGCACTGACCAAAGCGAAAAAGCGGGCATGGTACTGCCTTACGCTGGCCCTCCCTTGCTTCAGTCCATGTATCTGCTGCCGAGCAAGATCCACGTCAATGCTTGATAAAAAACATCCATCCATCGCTTTAATAAAGGCATCCGCATTTTGGAGCGCCGGATCATTATCCCTCCACAAATTGCGCAGCCATGCTTTAGCATCCCCATGCAAATGGGACATGATGAATCCCACTTTCTCTTGCTCATCTCTAAAGTCTTTATTCAGCAGTTGCAGTGCGCACATTACGTCTGCTCTAAAATTGGGGTACTGTTGCAGGTTCCCATCGAAGTGAGAGACCAGACCGCCTGTTCGTCTCGCCAACCCAATTCCCTCCTGTCTGGGTGTCAGTTGCCCTTGCTTCGTAACCATGTCCAACCTGACCTGGAGATCCCTGCAGGCGGCAGCTGCCTCCTCCTCTCTCTTCCTGGATGCGAGAGCCTCGGCATTCAGTTGTGACACTGCTTCTCTGAGTTCCGCTATCTGCTGCTCAGCCGTCATGTCGGCTGCCGTTCGTGAGCTCGCTAGTAGGCACCTGCTTCTCTCCTCTCCTCGAGGCTGTAGATGCCCACAATTAGGAGACGGAGCTTACTGTCAGAGCTGCTTCCAGATCCTAGCTCACAGAGGATCACGCTAGCCAGCGATCATTAAGTAAAAGTCTTTATTGAATTACAGTTTCCATTCTCAAGCTGCTGCGTGCAACTCTACGTCTAGTGGCTAGATCGGCGAAGCTCCGTCTGAGTCTCCGCCCCTTGTGCACCAACTTAATATCCTAGCCCTGCTCCACCTTTTCCGCCTGACTGTTCTCCTCTGGGTCCCTCTGCCCCCCGGGGTCTCTTCCTTCCTGGATTCTTCTGACGCCGACCCCCCGGACCCTCCTGTCTCCTTGCGCCGGGCTTTAGGACCTGGCTCTCTTTCAGGGCTGCCTACTGCGTCACTTTCCTGTGCATTTGAACTTGGTGCGCGCGCCCAACCTTCCACTTTCCGTCTGACCGTTTCTTCGCTCCCCGATGGAGGTGTGGCCACTCCTGACTCATGCCCTCCCTCCTGTTGTGAGCTGCCAGCGCTTGCTCCCTGGCTCCCTTCCTCTTCCCTGCTCTCTGGCGGTGACGCTGGTCCCGATTTCCAACTGCTCTCCTCTGAGTCCCCTCTGGCTCTATCTTCCTGGGGTGCCCCCCTAGACTCCCCCCTTGCCCTGGCCACTGGTGCTCCTTTCTGTGAATCTTCTGATTCACTGGAAAGGCTCGGAGATCTCGGGTCGTCGTCATCACTCATCTTTTCTTCTGCCTCCTCCCCTTCGCTCTCTGTTTCCTCCCTTGCTCTTGCCTCTGCTCCTGAACCCCTGACAGGTATGTACTTTTAGTATTCTATGGATTCATGCTGATTTCTCCTTGGTTTTATATCTTGGTAAGTTGGGCCATTTTTGAGAAGGAGACTCCAAAATTTAATAAATAACAATAAAAAACAATAAATTTTACCTAGAAAAAAGTACCACTATGTTCAAATTAGGCTTACCCTGTATTAAATGTGCAACCACAAAAGCACATGGTCTCATAGCCCAGGTTTTACCATCCACCCCACTGGCTATCAAATAGTCCTTCATTAAAGGTACATTTTAAGATAATTCTGTGGCTGCTTTAAGTGTCTACACAAACCCATCCAGCACAAGCTACTCTCCCGGAGACTGGAACCACCCACCACGGAAACCAGGATCAGGATACCAATGACACTTTGACTCAAAATGTCTAATGACTCCTCCCAGTGGTGAACAGCACTGAGGACAAGATTGTGCTCTATGACATCATAAGACTGAAGCAATCTCCTAATACTGTTCTCTGGACACAGCTGTGCAAGCAGGAGTGGAAAAACTGTGAAAGAGTGGTGCTCTTAATAGCCCACAGAGCCAGTCCAGGAGTCATGACCAGGATATCGGGGTCAATGCTATCAAAAGTTGCTGAGAGATCCAGAACCAGAGTCCCACTCTTCCCATTCCAGTCTCAGTACAAGGGTGACCAAGGCTTACCAAGGTATAGTCCTCAAATTGTGCATGCACCCAGACTGGAATTGATCCATATCCGCTTAGTTATTTGTTCTGTCCTACATTTCATGCATTTCAAGGGCTTTATATATTTGCATTTTTTAAATATTGTCATAAAGTTAATGTGTGGGGGGGGGAGGGTGTTGTTGGATCAACTCTATTGATTTGTCTGCTGTTTGCGGGGGTGGGGGTGGTTAGGACATTGTCTTGTTGTGGCACATGTGTGATAAAGGCTACACCAGGGTGAAGGCGTCCTTCTTTGCTTGTCCCTGTGCAAGTTTGAGTTAGCTGCTTTACTCTTTGTGTTGTCACAATCAATGCAGTGGCATCCACAACAATACAGCACTTAATGGGGATAGGCACAATTGTTGTTGCCCTCTAAGGTAAATTCTGAAACCCAGTTTAGTTTCACTACACATCTTGCCCCAGATCTTAAATTCCAAGCATTGTTGTGGCAGGGTAACCAGGCAGAAGTGTGGATAAACTCATAAAATCAGAGTCCATTCAATTTATTCCCTAAGAAATGGCAGCCTGGTCACCAGGGTCACCCTGAAGAAATCTGGACAGCTAGACAAGCAAAAATAGAATTTTAAAAGGTAACTTGCTCATATGTCTTAAAAAGAATGGGTTCTTTTTAGATTGTGTGAAAATGAATGGAACATGGACTAATAGAAATAGAATTAAATGCATTCAGGTATAACTTGGAGCACTTACCATCACAAAGGAGTAGCCTATCCACAGTGATCTCCATCCTTCTGGACATGGTGGAATTTGAATTGTTTGACTGTGAACTGCCATCACCATTGCAGAAGCTTCACATACAGCACACCTGAGAAAAGTATAATGCAAAGTTGAAAAAATACATATAGATTGAATACCCTCCAGTCCTCCCTTTTACTGCATTATTCATCACAACAGCTCCCTGCCTTGGAGGCATTGCCAACCAGGCCTGGGAGCACAGGGCTTTAGCTGACTCCAGCTACAAAGGCTGAGGCAGCAGAACAAACGATTGAGTTGGTGTATTGTTTAGGGCAGGATGGTCCAGCATGTGGCCCATGGGTGATGACCCTCCCTCCTGCTAATTCCCCAAAGATGGTGAAACTTCTGCTCACCAATGACTCTAGCATGGGCAAGACCTGCTTGCACTTCCGCTTCAGTGAGGATGTCTTCAACACCACCTTCATCTCCACCACTGGTGAGGCGAGGCTCAGGGTGGTGGCCTTGACCTCCTCCTGAGGGATGCTTCTTCAGGCAGATGCCTCTGATGGAGAGGCAGAAGGTGGCATTCCTCACCCCCCCCCCTTGAGCACATCCAGCTGGGATGAGGGGGCCATGAGAGGGCAAGTCGAGTTTCAATTTCCCTATTTCTTGCCCCACTATCTTGTCCCTCGGACCAATTTTTGGTTTTGGATTTTAAAGGGGGAGGGGTGTTGTTCATGTGACATTCTTTCTTTCCTCTGACTTCACCTCTTTCCTCTGACTTTACCTCCACCCCCCCCATCATGTTGTGTTTGGGGAAAAATGGGCAGGGTGGAGTTACATTTGGGAGGGGCCACCAAGGCATTTACCCAGAGCAGGGGGCATGAGAGGGGGCACAAGTTTTTAGCCCATGATGTGGGTCTCTTCTCTTCCCCTCCTCTCCTGCTTTCCTTCATGGCTTTGGTGCGCTCACACATCTACCCCCCCCCCCGCCCAATTCGTTCATTAGGCACATATGTTGCCTCCCTCAAATGTCATCTTGGCCCCTAATTGGGGTGAGGGAGGGTGGAATTTGCCTTTTTTATAAACCCAAAATTTTCATATGTTGCAACCTTTCCATTTTCTTTCATATTTTCCAGCTCCATTGGTGGTGGTGTATGCATTGGTGTGCATACATCTGTTTGTGTACTGAATTTGTTTAATAAATAAATATATTAAATCTATGAACAGTGCATTTAATTATATATATTATTGTGTATATTAAATAATATTAACTATATTGCCAACACTTTATGATATGGACTCCCTGGTCCTGAATGGGGTAACTGTGCCCCTGGTCCTGAATGGGGTAACTGTGCGCAGTCTGGGAGTCATTTTGGACTCACAGCTGTCCATGCAGGCGCAGGTCAATTCTGTATCCAGGGCAGCTGTCTACCAGCTCCATCTGGTACACAGGCCCTGCCTGCCTGCGGACTGTCTCGCTAGAGTGGTGCATGCTCTGCGTGGGGCTCTACGTGGGGCTACCTTTGAAGGTGACCCAGAAACTACAACTAATTCAGAATGCGGCAGCTAGACTGGTGACTGGGGGTGGCCACCGAGACTACCGGTCCTGAAATACTTACATTGGCTCCCAGTACATTTCTGAGCACAATTCAAAGTGTTGAAAGTCCTTGAAAGCCCTAAATGGCCTCAGACCAGTAAACCTAAAGGAGTGTCTCCACCTCCATCATTCAGCCTGGACACTGAGGTCCAGCTCCCAGGGCCTTCTGGCAGCTCCCTCACTGTGAGAAGTTACAGGTAACCAGGCAGAGGGCCTTCTCAATAATGGCACCCACCCTGTGGAACTCCCTCCCATCAGATATCAAGGAAATAAACAACTATCTGACTTTTAGAAGACACCTGAAGGCATCCCTGTTTAGGGAAGTTTTTAATGTTTGATGTTTTATTGTATTTTTAATATTTTGTTGAAAGTCGCTGAAAGTGGTTGGGGAAACCCAGCCAGATGGGTGGGTTATAAATAAGGATAAGGATAAGGATAAGGATAACAACAACAACAAGTCCAGACTCAGAGGCAGAAGCAGAAGCAGAGGCTGGAGAGGAAGGGGGGGGCAAGAAACAGGGATGGCAGGCAGGCTGCAAGGGGGTCTCCCCCTCCTGCTGTGACCAGCTCATCTCCCAGGACTAGAAGAGGTATGAAGAGGGCAGAGCAGAAACAGCAGTGTCAACGAAGTCTCAGATTGCTTGGGAAGGACCCAGGGGAAGAGGAGACTTAGGCAACTGTGGGAAGATGGGGACCTTCAGTCCTCACAACTGCCTCATGGAGGTGTTTCTTTGAATAAAGAGTTAACTTCACTGACACCATGTGAGTTAATACTGATCTGCTTTTGGCCCCTGCCTCTGATACCCGAGTTAGCCAGAAGCTCACATAGGATTGGGGGGGGGGTTGCGGAGAGAAGCTGCCCGTGTCCTTTCATCCTACTGCGCTGAGCATACTGGGGGAAATATAGTGTGCTCCACCAGTGGACTGGAGGAAGAAAGTTCCCCCTCAGGGTTGCAAGGCTATGATAGGATTCCTGGCTGACAACTCTACTCTGCTCCACCTGTCTTGTCCTTATTTTTCTATCCCTCTCTGAGCAACAAT
Organism: Podarcis bocagei; assembly: GCF_964188305.1. Taxonomy (NCBI): domain Eukaryota; kingdom Metazoa; phylum Chordata; class Lepidosauria; order Squamata; family Lacertidae; genus Podarcis; species Podarcis bocagei. The sequence goes on from NW_027670331.1 coordinate 423,003, forward strand.
CCACCTGCCATCCACATTTCCTCAGCCTGAACATCTGGATAGCGAGGGAGCTCCTTTCAACTGCTCTAGAATACATTTCTCAAATTGTGTTGCAATGTCTGGAGAAATGCAAAATCTTCATACAGGAATTTGTAAATATAAAATTTCTCAATGCTTACCGACTGATGAAAGGCCTGATATTGTCTCCTGTAATAGGAGCCATACTCATTGGCATTGGCTCAGGGGTAGATAACCAGTAAGAATAATCATTTCTTGAGGCAAAATTGCATACACTGTTAATGTTGCAGAACAGGAAAGGCATTGTGCTGAATTTACGTAGACAGCTCCCAGCTGTGCCTAAAATAGCAAAAAATAAAGGACTGATTTTTCTACAAAAAATGGTTTTCTACGAAACCAAAGCAATTTATACAAGGCTAGAGAACTATGGTCAGGATTCAGCTAATGAGCCCTATAAGGACTGCGAAAGGATTTCTGCATAGACATGGATCTTTCCTCTCCATGTCACTCTGAAATTGCAGGGAGAACCCGCAGAACAGCACACAGGCGGAGAAGAGGGAAGGTTGGGGATTGTGGGCTAAAATGCCATTCCTAAAAACTGATGAAAAAATGCTTGGGCTTTTGAAGCATCAAACAGCTGGGCACAGCTGCTCTGCTTGTGAGGTCTGGGCTTAAGGTGGCTGTTCACAGGTGGACCCTGCCTGTTCACTCCAGCAAGTGGCAAAATGCCCTTCAGAGCCACATGAAAATGTCTTCAGTTGTCCAATAGATTTACAATTATTATGAAGTTTTAATTTTGGTTAAAGAAAAGAAAATAATTTTAGGTTTTCACCTTTTCCAAGTTATTCTTTAAAATAATGAACTAAAATGTTACAATCTGTGAATCTACGCAGTACAGTGGGGGATGAACAAGTACAGGAAGAATGCAGGTTCAAGTGACAGGTTAAGACTTCCCAAAACAGCCCAGGATCCCATTTATCAAGACTGGCTTTTTGAGGCAGAAAGGAGCTTAATGGCACCTTTTAGATGCTGCAGCAGTTGACAAAACTAAATTGTCCACTACAGTTTTACTTGATTTAGGGAAGGCAATTGCGACAAAGGTGTCTTTCTCTAATGTAATATGCTCATTTGACTCAATTTGTTTTGTGCTCTCTTACCCAAGTCCTGACCATGGGCCCGTTCGTTTCCTTGTACATAAAGCAAAGAATACCCGTGGAACATCAGTCTTGTTCCAGATGGGCATGTTGGCTCCTCTGTGCTTTGGCTGTGCCTGGTCACAAGGAAACCGTGAGCTACAGAGGGACTCCCTGGTGGACCCATTGGCCCTGGCATGCCTTCAGGACCAGGTGGGCCAGGAAAGCCTCTAGGACCTGCAAGATAAAAATTGTATATCTAAGATAGTCCACTGACAGTGAATTCGTTTGCACCTCACACACAGCCAAGCCATGGCTGAGCATGGAAACAATGGGACAAATTTAAAAGTAAACATACATGGATTGGCATTGTTTGTGTTACACAGCAGTAAATCTAAACACACTTACCTGGGAATAAGTACCACTGGGACTCACTTCTGAATAATGTGCCTTTAAATAATAAATCAAGAATTGCTCTTGACTTACTGAAGCCTCTATTAAACTCCTTAGGACTTGGCACTGGACTACATACAGAACATAGCAACCCAGAAAGATGGGTGGGGTATAAATAATAAAATTATTATTAATTATTATTATTATTATTATTAGCAATGGAAGAAGATTGGACTTGCCTGGAGGACCAGCAGGACCAGTTTCTCCTTTCTGACCTGGCATTCCATCAAATCCCGGAGTGCCTGGGAGACCAGTCACACCCACAGGTCCCGTTACACCTGTTGAAATAAGGATGTGTCATTACAGTGGATTTATGGAGTCACTATCATTTGAAATTCCCAGTAGTGATGTATGGAAGTGAGAGCTGGACCATAAAGAAGGCTGATGGCCGAAGAATGGATGCTTTTGAATTATGGTGCTGGAGGAGACTCTTGAGAGTCCCATGGACTGCAAAAAGATCAAACGTATCCATTCTTAAGGAAATCAGCCCTGAGTGCTCACTGGAAGGACAGATCCTGAAGCTGAGGCTCCAAGACTTTGGCCACCTCATGAGAAGAGAAGGCTCCCTGGAAAAGACCCTGATGTTGGGAAAGATGGAGGGCACAAGGAGAAGGGGACGACAGAGGTCGAGATGGTTGGACAGTGTTCTTGAAGCTACCAGCATGAGTCTGACCAAACTGCAGGAGGCAGTGGAAGACAGGAATGCCTGGCGTGCTCTGGTCCATGGGGTCACGAAGAGTCAGACACGACTAAACAACAACAAATCATTTGAAATAAGATGTACAATGGGCAAATCAGTATTCTAAACACCTGGGGAGCAGCTTCCAAGGGTGTGCAGGGAATCACTACATCAGTAGTGGGATCTGGATTGAGCCAGTGGAGTGGATACTTATCTCCTCTACCCACCATGGGCCTGTTTTCACCCACATCCTATTTTCACTTCTTTATATACTTTGTGGTACTAAAAAGGTAAAGGACCCCTGGATGGTCAAAGGTGTGGGGTGTAGCACTCATCTTGCTTCAGGCCGAGGGAGCCAGCGTTTGTCCACAGACAGCTTTCTGGGTTATGTGGCCAGAAGGACTAAACCGCTTCAAGTGCTGTTTACCTGCCCCAATGCAGCGGTACCTATTTATCTACTTGCACTGGTGTGCTTTCGAACTGCTAGGTCCCCGTTGCGTGGATTTGAACTGCTGACATACCGATCAGCAGGTACAAGAGGCTCAGTGGTTTAGACCACAGTGCCATTCACCATTGTGGGGCTGGCTAGAGTGGGCATGTGGTGTGAGATGGAAGGAGGCAACACTGAGCTGGGATGTGGGAAAAGGGAAATGGAAGCAGAGACATGGCAACTGTACAAAGACCCCTAAATGGAACCCCTTCTCCGCCCAGTAAATGCCTATTTTTCCCTGGCCCAGCCCTATTTCAGGTTGTAGTGTGTGGGATAAGAAAACTGTAGAATACCCACTCCCTCCAACTCTCATCTGCTGCAGCTACCAAACTTCCACCATCACTTCCTGGGGCCCCACCACTGGCAACCACTGAGCAAATGAGCTTCTCTCTCTTTCTGCAATCATCTTTACTGATTTCTTTAAAAAACAAACATTCATGAAATCACTTTGTAACTTCTTTGTAAATTTTCCTGTAACTAAACATGTGATTCTAAAACGTAAGAAAATAAAATGTGTACTTCATCTGATTCATTTGTACTCCATTTACACCCTTCTTACTTGAGTCCTTTATTTTACTTACCGTATTTTGCGCCCCATAGGACGCTCCGGCCCATAGGACGCACCTAGTTTTTTTGGGGGGAAATAAAGAAAAAAAATTTTATCCCCCCCCCCAGGTGCGGGGCTGGAAGAACCAGGTCGGGGAACAGTGGGAAGGCACGCTCTGCCTCCCCGCTGTCCCCCGAGCTTGTGGGGTTGGCGATGGGGAGAAGTGCGCTGATCCCGGGACTGCAGGCAGCTCTGCGCAACCCTCGGAGCCGGTCTCCCGAGGGTTGCGCTTCCTGAAGCCTGGAGAGCGAGAGGGGTCGGTGTGCACAGACCCCTCTCGCTCTCTAGGCTTCAGCGAAAGCCTGCATTTGCCCCATAGGACGCACACACATTTCCCCTTCATTTTTGGAGGGGAAAAAGTGCGTCCTATAGGGTGAAAAATACGGTAGTTGAATGCCACTCATAACACATCTATATATTTGGTAATCTAATTTTTCCACTGTATTTTAGTATTTTTCCTTACAGGAGTTATTCTAAACCAGTCAAAAAAAATCTCTCCATACTGTTTAAATATATTCCAATCATTTTTGAATTTTTGCTTCAGGTTAAGAACTTTTCTTCAGGATAAGAACAGAAATCAGGTTCCAGTGGCACGGCAGCAGGAGGCCCCATTAGCTAAAGTTCAGGTTAAGAACAGTTTCAGGTTAAGAATGGACCTCCGGAATGAATTAAGTACTTAACCCGAGGTACCACTGTATTTCCAAATTTCTTTTTATCTCTTTCCAGATTGGTATGTAATTATCTTTGTACAAATTTATATTTTAACTGTTATCCATATGCCTAAATGCGTGATTTTCTTGGTGATCATAAGGCCTATAAACTGTTGTAATTCTCTTTTAGTTAAAAATGTTTTTAACTAACATTTTGGTTTTATCTTTATTTAATTTTAAGCCTGTGACTGACCCAAATTTGTTTATCTTCTCTAAACTGTTGGCATACTTTCTCTTGGGTTTTCTGTTGTTATCAACATCATCATTATCATCATAGACTTTTATTGTGCTAGCCATAGGCCATGGCATCATTCAGAAAAATAACAACAAAAGCAAAAACAGCAATAACCATAAAAATAATCAGGTACCACACATACGATATAAACCATGGTCACAACTACTAAGATTATTTGTTGCATAAAATAGGATAGTTGAATTCTCTAGTAAAATATGCCAAATTAAATATCCGAATCCCCTTTGCAGATGACCGTTATTTTATCTAGTTCTTTCCTCCTGATCTTCTTAGCTGCCAACGCATAGAGTGCTACTTTATAAGTTACAAAGTCATCAGCATCGCTCAGCAGCCATTTCACCCTTTCCCCCCTATTCAAATGAGTTCCATTCGGAAACAAGGGTTTTATGAATCGGTCTCTTGGGTATATATATAATGGGCACTGCAATAAATAGTGGCACAGGTCCTCCACACAGGGTTGCCCACAGAGACAAAGTCTCTCTTCATAATGTACTTTGCCGTAGCGTCCACCCAACACTGCCGAGGGCATCAATTGGAATCGTAATTCTGTGAAAGCGATTCTAAGCACGGCAAGTGGGAGCTTTGACAGGTAACAGGCCTGGGTATGCTCCGTTTTAATAAGTGGGAACCATGGTGAGCTCTTGGTAGAAGCCATCATGGTTAGATCCCTTTCTGCAGAGGACCTAAAGAGACAATCTCTTATGTGCCTCTTAAGACACCTGAAAATCTTGTAATTGATTGGGACAAGAGGCGTTGGATACCATCCTTCCAACATTGGTTCTGTTTCTGTTCTGTGTGTGACATAGCGGGGAATCTCTCCTCCAAAGAAATTGAAGTCTTTTCACATAATTTAAGCACAGGTAATCAATTCTAGCCTGTATTGTTGTCACGTCAGTTTCAATGCTGACGTGAAGAAGAGCAGCTGGAGTCCCGTTGAGGAGCGAGAGCACTTTCCTGAGGAATTTGTTCTGCCATACAATAGAATTTCATTAATGCCCCACAAGCTTTCTGCACTTTGAGTTTCATAGCCTCGATGTGCCCCTTTCCATGATAGTGTCTCAGTGAAAAGAATTCCCAGATATCTGATATAATTCTTCCGTGTCCATTTCAGTCTACTCACTAAAATGTCTGCAAAGATTTCATAATCATTGTTAAGTAATGAGATGTGTCCGTAATTTTTAACAGCTGATGGCCCTGTTCCCTTTGGAATCAGGGTAGGCTTCCTCCCATGATTCTGGCAGCTTTCCTGTATTTAATATGTTATTTACATCTTAAAGATGTTATCTTTAAATGGTAATGACAATAATTCTTCTACTTTTTTATAATATTTGGCTGGCAATCTTTCTGGACCTGGACCTACTTTCATCTTTTCATTGCCTGCTGGATTTCTATCATGCTGATTGGAGCCGCTTCCGCTTTTGAAATCTTCCAGAGTTTATTTTGGTTTAAGAACTTGTCCATTTTTTCTTGATTTTCTTTGTAGAGTTCCCTGAAATATGCCAGGAAGCTGTTACTTATCTTTTTTGGTTCCTCAATTATTTCTCCATTCATAATCAATTTATTAATAATTTTTTCACATTGTTTCTTCTTTAATTGCCATGCCAGCAGCCTACCAGGGAGCAACTGAGCTTCTCTGCTGCAAATGAAATCTCAGCACCTGTCCCTAGAATAGTTCCATTCTGGTGCAAGTGCAGAAAGCCATAGAAATACCCTAGAAAGTGATAAAGACTGTCCTTCCTCTGTAGAAAGTGGGGCAATAGGTTAACCAGAAATATGTATCTTATTGAAAAAGGCTTGTGCCTTTCTCCAGACACACTGCAGCCCTCATGGAAATGGACAAAATGCATGTCTCATTGGAAGGATGCATCCGAGCCCAGGCACCATGTGTCTCACTCTTCTGGACAGCCTCAACTGATTTCCAACATCAGCTTTGCTGTGACTCACCTGATTTGGCCTCACAAACCTATGAATTCTAGAAGAACTAAAAAGCCTCTCACCTTGTTGGCCTTTTGGGCCTGGAGGACCAGGAAATCCCTTGGGGCCTACTGGGCCTACAGGGCCAGGCTCACCTGGCTCACCTTTCAAGAGCTGGAAGGGGCCTGGAGGACCTGGTGGGCCTGGAAAACCTGTCAAAGATAATTACATTGTGTCAATATTATATGTTGAGGGGATTACAAACAAAGGTGCTAATTGGAGAGGCCCCTTAGGATCATGTTATATATTTGAAATTCTGCTGATTTCATTAAAAATTATATTTCTGCTCCTTGATATCAAAATAATCAAATGTGCTGAGCATACCCAGTCCCAATGAAGACACATGTTTGGAGTTTAGCTCTATGTTGACAAAGCACTCCATTATGTCAGCTCCCAAAGTACAAGGGATATAAGCACCACTCCTGCTAATTAGCTAGCTAGGCTGCAACATGGACAGTTGGAGCAACAGCGCAACCACACCCCTTCCAGTTTACTTAAACACTCTCATCTGACACAGGTTATGCAAGCAACTAGCAATTTATCCTGTGCAGTAGCTCCAGATGCTCATGTCGTTCTTGGACATAGTGGAGGAAGGTACAAGGAAAACTCTAATGGCCAATTCTCTGGGACTGTGCCTCCCTGCAACTCTTCCCTCACCCCCTCTTCCTCCATCTCCGAGTGCCTAGACACTCCCCCCTGCTTCATGGGTGGCACACAACCCCACAAATCACTGGCCTGGATCATTCTCCTGCCCCCACCTCTTCTGCCCACCCCTCAGACACCAGCCTGTCCTTGACATCAAACCTGAAGATAAAATGGACAAAGCTATGACATACCTTTAGCTCCGGGAAACCCTTGGTCACCTTGTTCTCCTTTGAGTCCAGGAACGCCTGAAGAACCTTTTGGACCTGGATAGAAATTAAACTTCAGTATAGGTAACTCTTCTGCTTATTTATCTACTAATTCTAAACCACACTTCCTACATACCAAATACTTGAACTATTTTATACTTTCTACTTGAGTACAATCATGGAATCTTAGAACTGTAGAGTTGGAAGGGACCTCAAGGTTAATCTAGTCCAACTGCCTGCAATGCAGGAATCTCAACTAGAGTGGTGCCTCGCAAGACGAAAAGAATCCGTTCTGTGATTCTCTTCGTCTAGCGGTTTTTTCGTCTTGCGAAGCAAGCCCATTGACAGATTAGCGGATTAGCGCTATTAGCGGCTTTTAGTGGCTTATCTGCTGATCGGATCAGCTGATAAGCGGCTTAGTGGCTTAGAAAAAGGGGGGGAACCCAGCAGGAACTCGCAAGACATTGTCATCTTGCGAAGCAAGCCCATAGGAGATTCGTTTTGCGAAGCACCTCCAAAACGGAAAACCCTTTCATCTAGCGGGTTTTCCGTCTTGCGAGGCATTCGTCTTGCGGGGCACCGCTGTACATTGCATCCATGACAGATGGCCATCCAACCTCTTCTTAGAAACTGTCAGTGAAGGAGAGTCCACCACCTTCCAAGGGAGTTAGAATGAAAATCTATTTCCTCTTTATTGTCACTCTAAATCAGAAGACCATGTAGTTACTGATGGCCATTATATCGTCCTTCATACCTTGAGGGCCTGGAATTCCAGAAGGCCCCATGTCACCTTTTGGGCCAGCAGCTCCTGGAAAGCCAGCATTGCCCTGCAGAAGAGAAAACAGCCCTCAGATATGCCTTTGGAGACAAGTGACACACAGATGTGTGGACAATTTCTAAAACTGCAACAAGTCAAGCAGTCAACACGTATCTCCTGAAATTGAATAGACAAGTAAGTTATGCATAAAAAAGGATCTGCTACATGGCACAAGACTCCAAGTTCTGCATATGAAATAAGTGGGTAACACACGTAGAACGAGGTGGGAATTGTGGGAAATAGCAGTCAAACATAACTACGTAAGCAGTTTGACATCGATGAGAGTGATGTGAAGCTCCTGTTCCTGTTCCTAACTCTACTCCCAAGCTATTCATGGTTAAAAATATTTGTGAACAGGAGCAAAAAGCTCTACAGGAAAAGACGGATTGTGAAAAAAGCGAAGTATTTGGGAATTGAAATAACAATGAAAAATATTAACCTTTTTGACAACAAATGCAAAAAAATTGGAGAGAAATTAAAAAAAGATTTTAAGATTTGGAATAGATTAAAATTGTCATTTTGGGGAAGAATTTCAATAATCAAAATGAACGTTCTCCCCAAAATGTTCTATCTCTTCAATATGATCCCGATTATGAGTAATATGTTTTGATGAATGGAGAAAAGATCAATACAAATTGTTAATGGATAAAAGAGAAAGATTTAAAATTATATTATGAGATTTAAAATTATATTATGTATTGTTAAAAATAAATAAATAAATTGCAATGTAAAATTTATGACTTATTACTAGAGTGGGACTTGAAAGATGAAGTAGTAAAGGAGGTAGTGGTCAAATGGGCACAGGACATCAGCCATACAATTTACCTAGAACAGTGGGAGAGGCTTTGGCAAGTGGATACCAGATTTACCGCCTGCTATAGCATTAAAGAGAACTTTATGAAAATGTTCTTTAGGTGGTATCTGACACCATCAAAACTTGCAAAGATTTATAAATTAAAGTCCAATCTGTATTGGAAATGCGATAAAGTCGAAGGGACAATGATTCATGTTCAATGGAGATGTAAAAAGATTAAGAATTTTTGGGGTATTATACTTGAAAAAGATGCTCCAAATCCCCATAGAAAACAAAGCAGAGGCGTATTTATTAGGTCTACTGTATTAGGGAAGGACATCCAACAGGAAATGAAAACAATTTTTCTATACGCTACGGCAGCTGCCAGAATAGTTCTTACTAGTAAATGGAAAGGTGAGACAATACCCACAAAAGAAGATTGGATATGTAAATTAAATGGATTTATAGAATTGGCAAAGCTAAAAGCAGCCATAAGGCTCTAGACAAATAAAAAATGGCAGAATGGCAATGTTTCAAGGAGTATATGGAAAAACACTGCTCTAAAAAGAATACTGTATATTGATATGCATGGATTAAGTATAAGCGAGAATAAAAACTAGAAATGGTTATAAGATGTATTATCCAAAGAATGCAATAATATTCAAATTTGAACCAAAGGAAGTCAAGTCTTGGTGGAGGAAAGTGTGTGTGTGTAGGGTTTATGTTTGTAGTGTAGGGTGTATATGTATTTTCTTTTGGTCGATTTTGTATCAGTATTTGTTTATTTCATTTTCGAAGAGGTTTTTGTTGCTAGACTCTTCTCCATGAGAGAGGATGTGAAGCTGCTTCTCTTCCTGTTCCTAACTCTATCCTTGTCCAGATAGGGGCACAGCTGGGCCATGAGCTGAAGCTGATGGCAGGCACTCGGCACCACTGTGGCCACCTGTGCCTCAAGTGACAGCAGAGGATCCAGGAATACTCCCAAACGATGTACCTGCTCCTTCAGAAGGAGTGTAATCCCCTCAAGAGCAGGTCACCTCCCAGCCTTCTGGTCTGGGGGAACCACCCACCAACAGTGCCTCAGTCTTATCTGGATGGAGTGAAGTTTGTTGGCTCTCATCCAGTCCATTACCGAGGCAAGATATCAGCCCAGCACTTCCACTGCTTCACCTGCAGTGGATTAACTTGGTATCAACTTTTAAATCGCCTGAGATGTCATATTACAAAAGAAAAATATTGTAGTAGTTCTTATCTCTTTTTTACAGCAGAAGAATGCACAGAGCATTGTGCTTTCAGACAATGGAGTGCTGGCCTGGTTTTGAGTGATGGTGTTTTCTATCTGAAGTGGGTGAAATTGTCTATATTTCCCATGTTACATTCATTTCTTTTAGGTCCTGTTTCCAATCCTCTTCCTTCCATGCAATGTTCAAATTAAGGAGAGTCAGGATGTTCACCCTGTCACTTTTAGATGTCGCCTTACGCTGTATTTTGTCCACCTTCACTATTAGAGTGAAGTATGTCTCATGTATAAGGGACGCGGGTGGCGCTGTGGGTAAAAGCCTCAGCGCCTAGGGCTTGCCGATCGAAAGGTCGGCGGTTTGAATCCCCGCGGCGGGGTGCACTCCCGCTGCTCGGTCCCAGCGCCTGCCAACCTAGCAGTTCGAAAGCACCCCCGGGTGCAAGTAGTTAAATAGGGACCGCTTACCAGCGGGAAGGTAAACGGCGTTCCGTGTGCTGCGCTGGCTCGCCAGATGCAGCTTTGTCACGCTGGCCACGTGACCCGGAAGTGTCTCCGGACAGCGCTGGCCCACGGCCTATAGAGTGAGATGGGCGCACAAACCCCAGAGTCTGTCAAGACTGGCCCGTAACGGGCAGGGGTACCTTTACCTTTACCTTTATGTCTCATGTATACTTAATACTAACATCACGAATGAGAGCAGTAGCAGGCTTATAGGCCTTCTGGCATCTTAATGTTTCCATGCTTGAGGTCTTGCAGAAACAATTCATATTCTACCTGCCCTTTAGTGCACAATGTGAGATTCTCTTTAACAGCAAAGTTGTTGAAAACAATAATCATGTAAAAAAAGAAGCAGCAATATCATGTCATTGGGAGGAGGGTTCTTTTGGGCAGTGGCTTAGATTCCTGTGGGCCAAGCTTATTAATTTCCACCTCTGGTGTTAACTTAGCTCACCATTTTAGAAAAACATCAATTAGACCTTTTTGCTCCCCGCTCTCGTTCAATTAGACTGTGAATCCAAATATTATTTTGGTGTCCAGAGTTTTCCTGATACCCAAGTTTGCTAATAAAGCTCCTTGATGGTTAGTTAAATCCTTAATTCCATCTGGATTGTGAGATCAATTCGGCCCAACCATGAATGCGAACCCCTGCTCCAAGTTTTCAATTTTTGTCTAATCTCTCGGATCATTGGACCAAAATTAAGCTTTTCCAAATTTTGAAGGTTCCTGGGGATAATAACTCCTAAATATTTAAAATATTTCTGACAAAGTTTTATTCCAGTGGAGTGCTGAAGTTGTAGTTGTACTTCAGGTGGCATATGAATGCATAGCAGGTCTGATTAGCTATAAAGGTAAAGGTAAAGGTACCCTTGCCCGTACGGGCCAGTCTTGCCAGACTCTAGGGTTGTGCGCTCATCTCACTCTATAGGCCGTGGGCCAGCGCTGTCCGCAGACACTTCCGGGTCACGTGGCCAGCGTGACGAAGCTGCTCCGGCGAACCGGCACCAGAGCAGCACACGGAACGCCGTTTACCTTCCCACTGGTAAGCGGTCCCTATTTATCTACTTGCACCCAGGGGTGCTTTCGAACTGCTAGGTTGGCAGGCGCTGGGACCGAACGACGGGAGCGCACCCCGCCGCGGGAATTCGAACTGCCAACCATGCGATCGGCAAGTCCTAGGCGCTGAGGTTTTACCCACAGCGCCACCCGCATCCCCTTGATTAGCTATAGTTAACACAAAAACCAGAGACCTTTCCGTAAGCACCAAGAATTTTCATTACTGCAGGGAGATTTGTTCTAGGGTGAGACAGCATCAAGGCTACGTCATCTGTGAACATGTTCACCAGAGGACTCTGCCCATTAATTTGTATTCCAGACACCTCAGGGTCTCCCCTAAGTGCTAGAGCCAAGGGCTCCGTGGCCAGGGAAAAAGCAGGGGCGACAATGGGCAGACCTGCTTTGCGCCCCGGCCCATCAATATAGGCTCTGAATGTATACCATTTATCAAAATATTTGCGGTACAATCCTGATACAAGGTAGTCAGCAGTGCAGTGAATGAGGCTCCCATGCCAAAACCGCGCAAGGTTTCAAAAAGAAAATTCCGTTCAAGACGGTCAAATGCCTTCATTGCATCCAATGTAAGGATGGCTGTCGGTGCCAGTTGGTTTGATGTCCAGTATATTGCATTGAGGATCCTCCTAATTGGGGTAGTTATTGACCTTTCCTAATAAAATCTGTCTGATCCGAATGTACAGTGGTACCTCGGGATGCGAACGGGATCCGTTCCGGAGCCCTGTTCGCATCCTGAACAGAACATAAGACACAACTGCGCGTCTGAACGGGTTGCGTTTTGCCGCTTCTGCGCATGCGTGTGATGTTATTTTGACCGTCTGCACATGCACGAGCAGCGAAACCGGGAAGTAACGCGCTCCGTTACGTCCGGGTCGCCGCGGAGTGTAACCCGAAAATACTTATCCTGAAGCATATTTATCCCGAGGTATGACTGTATATAATTCGGTACAATCATCGCTAACCTGTGTTTGTAAGTAATTTTAAATCAACATTTATTAATGAGATAGGCCTATAGGATTTGACTGACTCCAAGTCTTTATTTGGTTTTGGTAGCACTACGATGTGTGTGTTCTCCAAGTTCCAGGTATCAAGCCATGATCCTTTATATCTGTAAATAATTTCAGCAAGAATGGGGCCACAAGTTCAGAAAAGGTTTTATAAAAATAGCCAGTAAACCCGTCTGGTTCAGGTGCCTTAAATGGTTTTGTCTTTTTTATTATTAATATCTTTAATATTATCTAGCTAATATTTCCTTCAAGTGAAAAGGGTTGATTTAAGTAAGTTGCATGCTCTTCTGTTAATTTTGGAATGTTAACTGTGGCCAAAAATTCCTGAATGGTGTTTAGTGATGGTGTTTCAGAAGTGTATAAGGTCTTATAGAATGCATGAAAGGCTTAGTTAATTTTAAGTTTATCATGTGTTATTTCACCTTTGCCTGTTTTTATTGAGTGGAATGTTCTGTTTAACTTACATTTCTTTAGTTGGTTTGCCAAGATTGTTGAGTTTTTTATTATTAAATTCATAGTACTGTAGATTTAAATATTGAAGGGATGTTATTATTTTTGGTATTTCTAACATGCCTAACTCTTTCATTTTTTGAATTAATTTGCGATATACCACATGTTATTTTATGTTTTTCTTCTAATTCTTTTATTTCTTTTTCTAATTGGATATGAATATTTGATTTTCTTATTTTGATTCTACTCTTCTCACTGATAAATGTTCCTTTAATTACTGCTTTGAAGGTATCCCAAATTAAAGCTGGGTTATATAATCCTGCATCATTGATCTTAAAAAATTCTGGTATCTCTTTTTGCAACTGTTCGAATATCAATTGATCTTGTAGTAGCCATGGGTCAAGTCTCCATACTGGGTTCCTTGGGTATCCTCCTTCTCTCAGCAGTTCAGCAATAACCATAGCATGGTCAGAGACTTCTCCTGCTTTGATCTCTGAGAAGTGGATCCGATGGATCCATCCCTCTGCCAATAAATAATCAATTCTAGAGTACCCTATGTTCCGGCGTACAAAACAGCTTTTTATCCCTGGGAAATCACCCCAAACGTCGGGGGTCATCTTATACCCCGGGTATACATATTGGGAAGGAGGAGAGGGAGCCGGTGAGCAGAGGCGCCGCTTCTGCTGTCGCTCCTCCTCCCTCCCCACAGAAGGGGATGTGGAAAGTCCTTCCAAGCGCGGCGCTCACCCGCCTGCCCGCCAAACGCCTCGCCTCGGGCTGCTGCTGCTGCTACGGCAGAGGCAGCGGAGGGGTGCACGCTCTGCCCCTGGCGGCACTCAAACTCTATAACTCTAAAACACTAAATTGAACAGCAAAAGTTGGGTGTCCTCTTATATGCCCAGTCGCCTAATACGCCAGAATCCACGGTAGTTTGTATGGCAATTACTACAGTGAGTATAGTCCCTTAAATCAGAGTTTGCCATTCCCTGGATATCATATAAATTGATTTTTTTAAAGAATTCTATACAGAAGGGTTTTTGTTGATGGGGAACCTCTATTGACCTTTTTTTCCTGACCTGAACAATTTCTGTCAAAATATGCATTTAGGACTAAATTGAAATCTCCCCCCAGGATTGTTTGACTTTTTTTAAAAAAATCCAGTTCAGTCAATGTTTTTTCCAAAAATTCTTCCTGTTGGTTGTTTGGTGCATAAGGATTAGCTATAGTCAGCCATTGGTCTTGAAATGTGCCCCTGATAAACAAGTAACATCCATCAGGATCACTAGGAGGGGTTTGTTCAGGTTTAAATTCTGATTTATCCGCAACCCATGTTGTTACCCCATGAGCCTTAGATGTTTCCTGAGAGGCAAACCACTGTCCCCCAGAGAAGGGGAGGGGAGACGTACTCATTGTAGCCCCCCTCCTCTGGTGAGTCTCCTGGACCAGAATCAAGTCCGGTCTCCCTTTTCCTTCCAAACCCGTCTCCTTTGTATGGGTGACCCTAGTCCATTAACATTCCATGTGATTATTTTTAAATGATCCATACTTGCTCCAGGATGATTAGTACATTATAGGAGCGCATGGAAAACATTATATCTAACTGAAGGAAGGTGAGGACAGGTGACCTCACCTAGGCCCGAAGTCAGCCCCCACCAAAGCAGGCTCAAAGCTTCTCAAAGCTTTTCAAAAACATTTTCTCAGCAGCTAAGCATCAGAAACATTCCGCTTGCTGTAACTAAAAAGATTGCAACAAGGTAGAGAACAGAGCCCATTGTCTTCTCAGGCCTTTCTCAGAACCACATTGCAACTTGCTTTCTCTCCGGGAACCATGCCAAAGCCAAGAATGAAACAACGGGAACACACTGAAAACCCCATCAACCCCCTTTCCTGCCAAGAGTCCACAATAGTCCCAAGACAGCTTTCTGTACATGCTCAGGAACCTCAACATGGGGCAGGACTCTGGAAGAAGGAGGAGAAAGGAGGAGGGAACTGGAAAGGGGAATATATGCTTGTGCAAATGACTGTGAATTTCTTGCATGCTTTTTGTGACTTATCACACTTGCTCCTTCTACCAGTTCATGGATGGTAGAAATAAAAGCCTTTTCTCCGAAACTATTCCTTGAGTGTCTGTTGACTCCCACTTCCCTTTCCCAGGCGCAATATTTTTCCCACCCGAGGGCAAAGCCTCATAAGGCTACATAACAAACCCCAAACTTCCCCTCCCCCCCTTCCCCTCCCACCTACAACAAGAAAACTCCGTCCTACTGTTGGAACCATTGTGGTATCCACAGAGTAGTAAATTCTACTCTTTCAGTAGTATTAACAATAGGGGATGACCAAAATCACTGCTTCCCCCCCCTCCCAGGAGCATTCTATGATAGTAAAGTTACAAAGCAAGTCATAAAAACCAAGACAAAATGATCTCACGCAGAGCAGAAGCCATCTTGTGGGATTCTCTGTCCATTTATCTTCTGTATTGGATTTTTCTTTCCTTTAATTTTCTTCACTGTCTTCCCCCGTTGTTGTTGCCATTCAAAAGGGTCTTTTTATGTCTCTTCATTGGTGCTTTCCTCCACTCCTTCTGTCTTCATGTCTTCAATCTGTACATCAATCTGTTTCAATAATTTTTTGGCTTCTACATGCAACGTTGCTACCTTGGTTATTCCATTATGAGTGATGATCGGCCTAAAGGAGAATCCCCATTTGTATTTTATCCCTGCATTGCGAAGCGATGTGGTGTATGCTTTGAATTCATGACGTCGCTGCAAGGTCCCAGGAGAAAGGTCTGGGAAGATAGCTATAACAGAGTCCTCATGTTCTATTTTTTCCAGTTTTCTGAAACGTTGCATTAAACCATTTCCCACCAAGAATGTGTTAAAGCAGACAATCACATCTCAGGGGGGGGGGGTTCCCGTTTTTAGGTTTAGCTCTCAGGGCTCTGTGTATACGTTCTATATTTTCTGCACTGATTTTGCAGTCAGGAAATAATTCTTGAATCCATGTGAGGAAGGCCGCTTTTAGACCTGAGTCTCCAAAATTTTCAGCTGGGCCCCTGGGAAAGTTTCCTTTTCCCCGATCTTGACAGTCTTCCAGTTGGATTCTAAGGTCTGCTTGCGAGCGTTTCAGACTCCTAATAGATGTTTTATTTTTCAAGCTTAATTCCATTGCTGTGTTTGCTGTAGTTTTAACATCATTCACAGTCTCAGTTAATTTAGCAATGTCTTCCCTCAGTGAGAGGAGTGCTTTTGCCGGGCTAATTCCTTCCTGATTAGGGCTACTAGGCCGTGTGCATTTTCAAGGCCAGGGACGTGGGTGGCGCTGTGGGTTAAACCACAGAGCCTAGCACTTGCTGATCAGAAGGTTGGTGGTTCAAATCCCCGCAAGGGGGTGAGCTCCCGTTGCTCGGTCCCTGCTCCTGCCAACCTAGCAGTTCAAAAGCACGTCAAAGTGCAAGTAGATAAATAGGTACCGCTCTGGCGGGAAGATAAACGGAGTTTCCGTGCGCTGCTCTGGTTCGCCAGAAGCGGCTTAGTCATGCTGGCCACATGAACCGGAAGCTGTACGCCGGCTCCCTTGGCCACTAAAGCGAGATGAGCGCTGCAACCCCAGAGTCGGCCACGACTGGACCAAATGGTCAGACGTCCCTTTACCTATTTTCAAGGCCTATCAGTTTCCCTGCTTCTGCTTTTTCATTTTTGGAAGCTTTGGCAGCCATTTTGGGGCCTGCCATTGCTTGGCCTGTGCCTGAGGGAGATTCTTTCAAAGGTAGTGAAATCCATGAATCTAGGTCCCTTTTAGCAATGCAGACTTGCTAAAGCTGTCCTAACAGGGGGAATTATTTTTAAAATGCTTACTCGTCATTGTCTCGGTTTGTGCTGGTTATTGTTCTCAGGAAGGAGCTCAGCGGCGATTCAAGGCACCATCTTGGTTGATGATGTCACCACCACCACCACCACCCCGCCATTCTTGATAAGGTCAGCATGCAGGTTGGCAATCTTTGAAGGACCATTTTGTCATTTCCTCCTTTTTCCACCTTAGCTACCATGTTTAGAGATTGATTTGGGGCCATGCCTTTTTCAAAATGCATGAGAGAGAATAAGAGAAATAGGTAAGGTCATAATCCTTGCTCCTGGTCCCAGATGTGCTAGGCAGCCTTGCCTACTGGTACTTGTAACAAATGTGAAGGTTCAATGGGGGGCGGGGAGTGCAGGAAGTTGAGCCCTGGACTCAACCTGTTGCTCCAGCATGTGCCCCCTTCAGCAACTATTTAGTACAGGGGAGTACATTTTTAAAACACATATATACTGGTTTGAAAATTAATTCAGAACCAATTAATCTAGTAAATGAAATGAACAAATTAACAAACACTATTTCATTATGTAATAACAGATAAATCCATTAATACACTACTCCTGAGAGTGACTTACAGGGATTCCTTGCTGCCCCTGGTCACCTTTGAGTCCAGGTCTTCCTGGTGTTCCTGGCCAGCCGGGGCTTCCTTTTTCTCCTTTGACTCCTTGTAATCCTGGAGCACCTGGAGAGCCTTGTGGCCCAGGAAGTCCTAAAGCAGGAATGGAAAAGTTACTTTGGGGCAATATTGTTGTTAGAAGAAAACAAATGAGCCTGGCCAAATAATGGCTGACTATGCCCAAGGTACTGTATTTTTCGCCCTATAAGACGCACTTTTCCCCCCTCCAAAAATGAAGGGGAAATGTGGGTGCATCTTATGGGGCGAATGCAGACTCCTTGGCTTCAGCGATAGCAACGCGAAGCCTCCGAAGCCTGCGCTCCGGAGGCTTCGCGTTGCTTCCGCTGAAGCCAAGAGAGTCTGTTCTTTGAGGCTGGCGGTGGGGAAAGCAGCGCTTCCCCCATCGCCAGCCCCAGAGGATGGGGGGCAGCAGGAAGGCACGCGACGCCTTGCCGCTACTCTCCAACCCGGCTTCGAGGCTGGCGGTGGGGAAAGCAGCGCTTCCCCCATCGCCAGCCCCAGAGGATGGGGGGCAGCAGGAAGGCGCGCGACGCCTTGCCGCTACTCTCCAACCCTCCTTTGGGCTTTTGCGGGAGATGGGGGAATTCCCCCACCTCCCGCAAAAGGAGGCAAAAGCCGCGCGCTCTTTAAAGGGGCTCCGCGGCTTCTGCTGGCTTTTCTACGAGGGGGGGGGAATTCCCCCACCTCCTAGAAAAGCCCGCAGGAGCCGCGCGCCCTTTAAAGAGCAAGCGGCTCTTGGGGGCTTTTCCCCAAGGAGGGAGAAGGGACTGACTGGCCGAGTCAGTCCCTTCTCCCTCCTGCGGGCTTTTGGGGGAGATGGGGGATTTCCCCCACCTCCCGCAAAAGCCGTGTGCTCTTTAAAGGGGCTCCGCGGCTTTTCTAGGAGGTGGGGGAATTCCCCCACCTCCTAGAAAAGCCCGCAGGAGCCGTGCACCCTTTAAAGAGCAAGCGGCTCTTGGGGGCTTTTCCCCGAGGAGGGAGAAGGGACTGACTGGTCGTTTCAGTCCCTTCTCCCTCCTGGTCTAAAAGCCCACAGGAGTGAAATGAATGAAATGAATAGTTTATTACGGTCATAGACCAGAAGAAAAGAAAAAACATAAAAGGCAGCAATAGTTTACAAGGGAATGATGGTGTCAATTAAAAGTTGTAAAATTATACATAAAAACAATACACATATACACACACACACATATACATACTCATATGTGCACTACAGTATATGTATGGGCTTAAAAAAGGGGGGGCTTATCCAGGGGTCAGATCTTTTACTTTTTTACAGCTAATGCCCTCCGCTTGATCGCGGCCGCAGAAAACTTGGCCACTTTCAGTGTTACTTCTGGGTTTTTATCTCCTAGTAGGATTTTCAGCCGCTGAGATTCAGATCGACCTGGAAATTTCTGAACGATAGGGGAGATAAACAGTAACCTGATGTCCCCATAAAGGTCGCAGTGTAACAGCACATGTGAAGCCGTTTCCACCTCCTTCAGACCACATGGGCAAACTCGTTCAGCATAGGGTGTGCCCTCGTATCTGCCCTTTAGTAAGGCAGATGGCAATACATCAAATCTGGTAAGGGTAAACGCCCGCCTATATTTTGCGATTTGTAGGTCCAGCAAATATGGGGTTAGATTAAACCCTTTTCCATAATCTTGGATAGCTGGATATTTATCTATCTTGCTCATATGGTCCTGAAGCTCTACATCTCCTATTCGCTGGCTCACCATCATTTTAGCCTTTTCAAAGCCTGAGGCTATGAGTTCTTGTGAGGAAAGCCCCAGGCCCCTCAATTTTTCATAAAGCGACAATCTCCATTTAGACTGGAACGGGTCTAGTAGAGTCAATGGAGCCACTCCCACTGGGAAAAATATGAGTTTTAGCCAGAAGTGAATCTTCAAGATCCATATCCTGGCATTAATAGGGAGTTGGCCAACCTCCAGCCTAATGGCAGTGTTAGAGACACAGGTAGGTAACCCTAGTAGGGAACGATAAAATTTAGTTTGTACAGATTCCAGGGACTTGAGTTTTTGACAATTAAATATCTGGGTGCCATACGTCAATTGTGGAAGTATTTTTGCAACAAAGACCTGGGAGGCAGCAGGGACATATTGACCTCCTTTTCTGTAAAAGAATCTTATAATAGCTCTGGAAGATCTTTGCGCATTTACAATGGAATTCTTGATCTGATGGCACCAGGATCCCTTCTCATCAAAAATTATTCCAAGATATCTAAAAGATGTTACTTGCTCAATAGGTTGGTTATTAATTTTCCATTTATGTCGGAGTTTTCTCTTGGAGAACACCATAATTTTTGATTTAGTGTAATTTACTATTAGGTGTTCAGCTTCGCAATACTCTGTAAGAGCTCGTAAAAGTTTTCTTAGACCCACACAAGAGAAGGAAATAAGTGCCGCATCATCCGCGTACAAAAGGACCGGGATTGGTGTATTATTTAGATTTGGGGAATGAGTGCTTGCTTCCTCCATCTTTCCGACTAAGGAGTTTATATAGAAGTTAAAAAGAATAGGAGCAAGAACACAGCCTTGCTTGACACCATGGGAGCTTTGGATTTCCTTTGATAGGTTCCCATAACGGTCACATCTAACACGGATCCGAGTGTTTTCATGTAGTCTTCGGATAAGAAGCAAAAGACGTCTATCGATGTTTGTGACATTTAGTTTTTCCCAAAGTCTGTGCCGGGGTATCGAGTCGAAGGCTGATTTAAAATCTATAAAGGCTACATAGAGAGAGCCTCCTTTCTTTGAGGTGTATTTCTCCACTAGATGTTGCAATACCAATCCTTGGTCTAGAGTTGATCTATGTGCCCTGAAACCAGCCTGGGCTTCCTTTAGGATGTGCTCCTGTTCCAGCCAGTCCGCAAGCTTTTCACGTAAGTGAGTTGCATAAAGTTTGCTGATGATGCTTAAGAGACTGATTGGTCTGTAATTGGCTGGATCAAGTTTGCAGCCTTTCTTGAATATGGGAACGATGATTGCCAATCCCCAGTCCTCTGGTATTATTGCTGTTTGATCTATGCTGGTGAAAAGGGTGGCAAGGACTGGGGCCCACCAGTCAATATTGGCTTTGAGAAGTTCAGGAGAGATGTTATCTGCTCCCGGGGCTTTTCTGTGTTTGAGTGCCTGAATAAGCCTCCTAATCTCCGCGACCGACACCGGAGGCCACTCATCACCTGCCGCACACTGTATTAGTGGCTGAGTCGAAGGCAGAGCTGAATATGAAGATTGGAAAAATGCCTCCCAAGTCCCTGCAGGTATAGTGTACTCCACTTCTGAGGAAGTACCGTATTTTTCGCTCTATAACACGCAGATTTTTTCTCCTAAAAAGGAAGGGGAAATGTCTGTGCGTGTTATGGAGCGAATGTGTGGTCCCTGGAGCCGAAAAATAAGGCAAAAATCAAACCGCGCTTCAGGGAGAAGGGAGCTCCGTGATACAGGAAGTGGCTGCTTTCCTGCATTCTGCCTCAGGGTCTTACTGCCCGCCCTCTCTGTTTCCTTGCTGTGTTTGCTCAAACGGAACAAAGAGCAGGGGAAGCCCCTCCCCTCCAGGCAAGTAGAGAGGGAAAGCAGAGCGTCCGAACAAAGAGCAGGGAAAGCCCCTCCCCTCCAGGCAAGTAGAGAGGGAAAGCAGAGCGTCCGAACAAAGAGCAGGGAAAGCCCCTCCCCTCCAGGCAAGTAGAGAGGGAAAGCAGAGCGTCCGAACAAAGAGCAGGGGAAGCCCCTCCCCTCCAGGCAAGTAGAGAGGGAAAGCAGAGCGTCCGTCCTTCTATCCTCTCCCTGCTCCGGAGGAACAATGTTTGTGAAGGGAAGAGAGACTACAGGTTCGGCTAAAAATTCTGATTTGACTTCCTGCTTTTTGTTTTTGGAGACACACAGCATTCAAATATGCTTTCTTCCATTTAAAGAGGGAGAGAGAGAGAGAGAGCACACGCTGGCTGGCTTGTGTGGGTGGGTGGGGGGAAACTTTTGCCTTCCTTTCCTCACGTTATAGCCCTCTCCTGCATTCTTAGCCTTCTGTGTTTTTCCTTCCCTCCCCACTTAAAATGTGGTTACAAAGCATGGATCCACATGGATCCTCAGGATCTTTGCATTGGGTCACCCCAAATTCACCATCAGAGCACACAGCATGTCCATGGCTACAGCCTGCCCCCCCCAAAAAAAATCACGCACCCACTGTTGCCTGGGGCTGCAATGGTGCAAAAACGTGGTTACAAAGCATGGATCCACATGGATCCTCAGGATCTTTGCATTGGGTCAGCCAAAATTCCCCATCAGAGCACATAGCATGTCCATGACTACAGCCTGTCCCCCCCCCCAAAAATCACGCACCCACTGTTGCCTGGGGCTGCAATGGTGCAAAAACGTGGTTAAAAAGTATGGGTCCACATGGATCCTCAGGATCTTTGCATTGGGTCAGCCAAAATTCACCATCAGAGCACATAGCATGTCCATGACTACAGCCTGTCCCCCCCAAAAAAAATCACGCACCCACTGTTGCCTGGGGCTGCAATGGTGCAAAAACGTGGTTACAAAGCATGGATCCACAGGGATTCTCAGGATTTTTGCATTGGGTCACCCCAAATTCACCATCAGATCACATGTCTGTGGCCACAGCATGAAGCACAAAAATGATACGTCCACTGTTTCATTCAGAATATTTTTTCCCTTGTTTTCTTCCTCTAAAAACGATGTGCGTGTTATGGTCAGGTGCGTGTTATAGAGCGAAAAATACGGTAGGTCGCACTCCATTTGCTACCAGTCTCCAGAAGGTGGCCGAATCTCTCTCTCTGGATGCATCTATTAGGCATTTCCATTCTCTTTTCTGTGCCAGGAGTTTTTTGTTTTTGATCAAAATTTTATAATTCCGTTTATCTTCAAACCAGCCCGTGGGGAGTTGGGGTAAATTGGCAGATCTATAATTCTTGTATTTTTTTAGTAAATTTAGCTTCATATCCTGACATTCTTGATCAAACCAGGGTTTGGAGTTTTTATATACTGAGGATTGCCTACTTGGCCTGTTCCTTTTTTCCTTCAGGGGATCTTGAAGGAGTAAAATTAACTCCTGAAATAAATTTATCTTTAATTCATGGCTTGAGGAAGTTATAAGGTTTTCTCTCTTAATGAGGAATTCCTTTGAGCATAGCCTACTTGAAATTTCCTTATGCAGTTCATCTGTCCATCTAATGCGCGAATATCTGAGCTCCAAAGCTGTAGGGCTCGAATGCTCGATTTTTTCAGCGCAGGATAAATCCTTTCCCGCAACTACGAGTGCACTTAATGGCAGATGATCACTGTCTAAGCGCTCCTCCACTTTACATTCCAGAACTTTGTTTTGAAGATCATACGACACGATTATATAATCAATTGTGGAGGCGCCATTGTTAGATATAAATGTGAATTCTCCGACCTTCTCCCCCTCTGTACGGCCATTTAATATAACCAGGTCCAACTTATTGACCAAGTGTAGTAGGCATAAGCCGGCATAATTGCAGCCTTTATCCTTTGAGATTCTAGCTGGTATTGGGTGGGTTTCCTCTATAATGGGGACTGTTTCGTGGAAATGGGCACACAAAGCCTCATCAGATTGTCCAGTTCTGGCATTTAGATCGCCTGCCACCACTACAGAGGCATCAGGAAATTGATTTAGTAGTTTGTCAAGATACTGTTCTAACTGAACCCAAGTATTTCTTATCAATCTTTTCTCTCTTTGTGGGGGTAGGTATACATTAATCAGCAGCCAGCTGTGGGTTCTCCACTGTACTTGCACAGCTGTGGCCAGATGGTCTAGTGGGTCTAGTTTTTTAAATGTGGCCCTTAGCCTTGTTGAGATTAAAGTAACTAACCCACCTTTAACTTGCCCCCCTCTAGTACTTAAAAGACCTGGGAGGGAGAACGCAGAAAAACCATTTAACTCCACTTCACTTGTGCTCCAGGTCTCCTGAAGAAACACAATGTCATGTCTCTGGATATATTTAGCACAGGATTGGTCAGAGACCCTCTTTTGCCAACCTGCAATATTCCAAGTTAGCAAGGCAAGGTTGCACGTTGTCTTGCCAAAAATTGATCTCAGTCAATTTGCCTTTGAAAGATTTTTTGGGCCTATCTTTTTATCTGTTGGTTGGATTTCATTCATTTTGGCAATGTCCATAAATGTATTATCGCCCAGGTACTCAATGGAATCAGTTGAAGGGTGCAGCGTGCTAACGTTAGTGATCAGTACTCCTTTTTTTGGCGAATCTACCTTGAGGTGTTCTATTTGACTGATACCAAGTTCATCCTCATCCAGGTATCTCATGCTGGTCCAAGAGCGCGTTGTGGTTGTCATAGGGATGGTTTCCTTCTTAGATGGTAGGTTGTTACTATCCCTTACGCACTGTGTTAGATCTGTTGTTTTCAGGTTTATCTCTGCAGCTGCAGAGGTAATATAAGGGTAGTCTTTCGTGGTTGCCATAGGGATGGTTTCCTTCTTAGATGGTAGATTGTTGCTGTCCCTTACGCACTGTGTTAGATCTGTTGTTAACAGGTTTATCTCCGCAATTGTAGAGGTATTATAAAAGTAATCTTTCATGAGGTCTGTCTTGGCTTTTACAGAGAGGTTCTCTTTCTTCAATTGGTCCGTTGCCGGGTTCTTTCTCTCTTACTTTTTCCTGAGCATTCATCTCTGTTAACTTATTTCTAAGGGTCTCCAATCTTCTCAAGATCTCAGATTGGGCAAAGAAAGGCAACAATCCAAACTGGTTTATTAATGCCTTTTCTTCTGGGTAGAAGTTATCCATCCCCTCATTAGGCAATCTCATCTCCTGTCTTGGTTTCAAAGGCCCTTGCTCAGTATGTTCCAGTTTGTCTTTTGAGTGTCCTCTCTCCTCCTTTGGTTTACAAGTAAATCTTATCTCAGCTGTCGTAAACTCATCAGGGAACAATTTCAAACATGTGCTGTTTTCGAAGAATCTTGTTACCGTTATCCTTTTCTTTGACAGCAGATGTCTTGATCTATATATATGTTTAGCCAAGTTTTGATCTTTGAAGGAGGCAATCACTCGCAGAGAATATCCATTGTAGAATATGAAATCTACTGAGGTAATGTCATTTAATTTTATCTTCCCTGGTAGCATATCATCTAAAATATTCACAAATGCACCGAGCGTTCTTCCTGTGTAAGGAAGCCCTTTGGCTTCGGGTAGTTAAGAAAAGCTAACTTCCTATCTGCCAACATCAGTTTCCATCCTTTATCCTGGGGCAAGTCTTGCCCTGCTACTGGCTCATCTTGAAATCTGCCATAATCAATAGTATGGGGTGAGTCTTCTTTAATATTTATGGATCCTTGGGTTTCAGCATAGGGCACCCGGGTAGTGATTCCGTTTCCTCACTTGTTTTATTAGGCAGCAATGATGTTTCTTTCAAAGACTTCAGCTGGATCTTTTTTCCTGGATCCACACTGTTGTTCTCTCTGCTGCCATGTGTAGCAGGTTTATTAGAGTTTGTTTTTGATTTTGTTGGAATCAGCTTATATAGTCTTTTCCAGCATACTTTGCATGCACGTCGGTTTGTAACAGATTTCCTTGCAGTTTTTATGTTCTTACTTTTCTTTTTAGTTTCAGCTTTCTTCTTATGGGATCTCTTACTAATGCCTCGCTTCTTTTGATTTACTTCGATAGGAAATTCAGTTTTAGGGACAGATACATACAGCCCTATGTCCTTTCCTTGGTGTAAATGATTTTCCGCTGCTGATCCTTGTGTGCACTTGCTGGTTTCTGGTTGCTTTGTATATTCTGACTCTCGAGGAGTGGTTTGTAGATCAACACCACATGGGGCTCTTGTGGGCTTTTGCGGGAGGTGGGGGAATTCCGCCACCTCCCGCAAAAGCAGGGAGGTCTTGGATTAGCGCACAGGCTGCGTGCAGCCTGTCCGCTGCTCCCAGAGCTGTGGGGGGGGGGGAATCATATTTTTTCCCTTGATTTCCCCCCCTGAAAACTAGGTGCGTCCTATGGGCCGGTGCGTCCTATAGGGCGAAAAATACGGTAAAACCAAAGAAGTGCCCGGGAGCAATAAAACACTTCAAAATCCAAAATTAATGCGACTTTCACAATTCCATTTCAATAATCTTGTGGAACCTGGAAACAACAGCATTTGAGATGTACATCTATCTATTAAAAAAAGATTCATTGATACATTTTGCTTTCCAAATAACAATAATGTACCTAAAGAAACTCTTAAGCCATTTGACATTCTGTAATTAAAATAATAGAATCAGAGAACCAGAGAATTGTAGAGTTGGACATCTAGTCTAACTGCCTGCAATGCATGAATTACAGCTAAATCATTCATGCCAGATGGCCAGCCAACCTCTGCTTAAAAACCTCCAAGGTAGGAGAGTTCACCACCTTCCCAAGGGAGTCCTTTCTGAGCATCAGAAGGTTCTTCTTGATGTTTAGTCAGAATCTCCTTTCTGAAAACTTGTAGCCATTGATTCGAGTCCTACCATCCAGACCAGGAGAAAACAAGCTTGCTCCATCTTCCATGTAGCAGCCCTTCAGATATTTAAAGATGGCTATCATGCTCCCAGCCTCCTCTTTTCCAAGCTGAACAGATCCAACCCTCTCAATTGTTGCTTATAAGGCTTGGTTTCCAGACCCTTGGTCATTTTTGTTGCCCTCCTCTGTATACGTTCCAGCTTGTCAACAACCTTCTTAAATTGTGATGCCCAGAACTGGACACAGGACTCCAGGTGTGGTTTCACCAAGGCAGAATAGAGTGTGACTATTACTTCCCTTGATCGGAACACTATACTTCTGTTGATACAGCCTAGAATAGCATTAGCTTTTTTGTTGCTGCACCATACTGTTGTACTTTTCACATGTACTACTAGTAAGCCAGGGGTCCCCCATCTTATATTTGGGCACCTGGTTCTTCCTGCCTAAGTACAGAACCTTCCATCTGTCCCTACTGAAATTCATTTTGTTAACTTGGACCCAGTCCCCCCATTGTTAAGGTCATTCTGAATTCTGATTCTGTCTTCTGCAGCATTAGCTACTCCTCCCAGTTTGGTGTCATCTGCAAATTTGATGAGCATCACCTCAATTCCAACGATGCATAACATCAACATTTCCATTTTGGGAATAGACCAGCATGAAATTCTTTCACTCATTTTTTTTTGTTCTTGAATAAGTACTGTTGGACGATCATTGTACATTAAGTGTTCATTAAGTTTGTAAAAACACATACAGGTACAGTTGTACCTTGGAAGTTGAACAGAATCTGTTCCAGAAGTCCGTTCGACTGCCAAAACATTCAAAAACCAAAGCGCAGCTTCGGAAATATGGAATCCCTGTTGGACATTCAGCTCCCAAAAATAGTTCACAAACCGGAACGATCACTTCCGGGTTTGCGACGTTTGGAAGCCAAAATGTTTGGGAACTAAGCTGTTTGACTTACAAGGTACAACTGTATGTTGTCTATAAATACTCTTACCTTGAAGCCCAGGTCGGCCTTGAGGTCCCCGGTCACCCTTAGGCCCCTCTCCAATTTTGCTGGCAATCCAGGAACACCTGGTTGGCCTGAAGGACCCTGAGGGCCAGGAAATCCTGCTTCTCCCTTTGTACCAGGAATCCCTGGACTTCCTGGGGAGCCAGGAGAGCCCACATCTCCTTTTGCACCTAAGATTTAAAATGACAATCATTTAGGAAACTCGTTATCTTAGACATATGAAGTGTGGAGACTAGTAAATGTCTGAAACTGAGTCTTGGTCAGGACCAAGAAAAAATATGGAAGGCTTAATAGATGACATTTAACTGGAAACTTGTTTTGGGGATGGGGAAACAGTTTAACTTAGCAGGGGGGGGGGGTGTAACTGCGCTCTGATAACCATGGATGCTTTCAATGCATTAGCCATTCTGTCTTATCGCTCTGCTTTCAATGCATTAGCCATTCTGTCTTATCGCTCTACAGAGAAAGCTGCCTGTTCTGTTGT